>NW_010242313.1:73194-102380 GCF_000690775.1 Eurypyga helias | reverse complement strand
GACGCTTACGAGCTTTCCCCTTCTGTGATCCGTCTAACCAGATTTCCCCTTCTGTGATCCGTCTAACCAGATTTCCCCTTCTGTGATCCGTCTAACCAGATTTCCCCTTCTGTGATCCGTCTAACCAGATTTCCCCTTCTGTGATCCGTCTAACCAGATTTCCCCTTCTGTGATCCGTCTAACCAGATTTCCCCTTCTGTGATCCGTCTAACCAGATTTCCCCTTCTGTGATCTGTCTAACCAGATTTCCCCTTCTGTGATCCGTCTGACCAGTTTTCCCCTTCTGTGATCTGTATAACCAGCTGTTACACTTCCCAGGAATATCACAGAGCTCTAAAGATACTGCAAGAAGCACAGCACCATAAGCCAAACCTGAGCTTTCAGCTGTTAGAACTGTAAAAGTTCACAAATTTGGCTGTTTTTTCCCTGACCGGCATGCCAACAACTAAATCATTACTGACGTTATTAGTACAAAACGGGAGGAGGAGCACTGGCTGTGCAGGTGCGAGGTTATTTCTGTCCCAGAGCCCTCACTGTACTATTGTATTTGTGGACAAGTCTAAATGACGCCTTCTGGGCTTGAATTTTGGAAGCCTCAGAGCAGCTCTGGCTTAAGCAAACCACTTCCAGCGCAACAGATCCTTGAGCTACAACGTGCTGAAGAGAGATCGGCTCTCGCTCGGAGGGCAAAGGCACAACTCCGCTCGCAGCTGCCCCATCCCGAGGATTGTGCCGGCAGCACGGGGGGGTGCAGACGGTCTAACCGTGTGTTCAGTCACACCAGAGAGGCTCCACCCCGCTGCTTCTGCGTGAACACTGCTGCTGGTGCAAGGAGGATGAGAACACCAGAGCTAGGACCATGCTTTCTGATTTTTTTTCCAAATATCACTTTATAGAGCATTTCAGAAGTAAAATATGTAGAATCACAGAATCACAGAATGGTTTGGGCTGGAAGGGACCTTAAAGATCACCCAGTTCCAACCCCCCTGCCATGGGCAGGGACACCTTCCACTAGACCAGGTTGCTCCAAGCCTCATCCAGCCTGGCCTTGGACACTTCCAGGGATGGGGCATCCCCAGCTTCTCTGGGCCACCTGTCTCAGTGCCTCCCCACCCTCTCCAGGAAGAATTTCTTCCCGATATCTAATCTAGATAGATCATGCAGTGTCTGACAAAACGACAGCTAAGGGGCATCACGGGCGCTTTCCCTAAGAAGATCACTTGCACGACACCTTCGCACTTTGACATATACACCTATGGTATTGCCATGACTTTCCCCATTTATGCTACTTCAGTATTTTAAGAAACCTTCATCCATATGAGGTTTACAGCTATTTTCTGTTCAGCATCAAGAACAGGGTGTTGCTATGGAAACAGACGTACTCCCCCCAAATACTTCTGTTTCTCCTACTTTTGCTCTTCTAATCACTTAAATTGCAAGTGGTTCATGCAGAAAAATATCTTTGTTCTCTTTCCTGGAAAATGTGATACATTTCATCTTCTTATCACTTCCGCCAGTATAAATCCACAGAAGTAACAGTGTTGCTCCAAATTTAAATGTCATAAGCTGGGTGCTAGGCACACCGTTTTCAATCATTTTCTAATTCAGTACATCTTTGTCTGATGTTTTCTGTAAAAAACACACTCCGCCAGCAGAAGGGAAAACGCGTTTTACTTCATGTTGAAAATCATGAGACTTGTACTCACTTTCCAATTGCATTGGGCAGAATTGTCAGCTGATTGTCGTCCACTTTTAAAGTCGTAAGCCTTTTCAGCAGTCCTACAAAACAGGTAAGGAAGATGTAATAAAGAAATATTTCACATTCATCTTTTCTCCTTTCTGTCCTCTCCTATTTCCTTTAAGAAACAATGATTTCTGACACTGAGTAACTGTGATCTAGGTTTTACGAGACATCAGTTATACTGATGTTATATATATATATATAGGTGTATATATATAATATTATACACCATGTTATATATATAGTGTGTATATATATATATACACACATAGTTACATAGTGTGTATATATATAGTTACATACAGGGCAGTGTACAGACACATTCTTCTCCCAATGAAAACACGTTTCACCAGAATGAAGCACTGGTTAAATGTTAAGCTGAACTGCAAGTAAAATATTAAGTGTGTTTCTGGAGTCCTGAAAAACTGCTAAAAAAAGTAAATAGTACCTATGTGTGTAGGAAGAGCAGCATTTCTACTTATCTATTGATGTTTCAATTGAATACAAGTCCTGTTGCCTTGATTAAAAGGTGCTCAGGCTATAACAGAACATTAGGCAAATTATCTAAAGTAAAAGCTACATTTATAAAGCTTCACTGTATGTAGGTGTAGGCAGAAATCCAGAATGAGGTGGAAACCCAGAATCAATCCTGAATGCATTTGTGTATGTGGTTAATTCTCATTTTTAAAAGAATTCTTCTGAGCATAAGCAGATGTGTAAGTGGGTAACATCTACCAAGAAGGGAGTGAAACTTCTGCTTTACCAGCGTGTAATGGGAAAACAATAAAAAAGTAAAGAAATAGTGGGAAAAACATTGCATTAGAGTGCTAGAAACAGATTTCCACCTTCTGCAAGTTAATACCATTTCAAAATCTGTTCTTTCCTTGAAGGAATTCTGGATATGACAAAGTAGCATCTTTGAAAGGATTATTTGTAATTAATGCTGGGAATATTATAAATTAATCATTAATGCAGAGAAAAATGTTGAATGTGCCATAATATGAAAGCTGAAGCAAATGAAACCTGTAATCAAAAGGGATACTAGAAGCACTACTCATTTCAATTGCAGAACATTTTTGTTGAAAACTTTTCCAAAACCAGCATGTTCCAGGAAACATCTAGATTTCAACAGCATTTGGACCAAAATGACTTTCAGCGAGTTCTTATCTGAAAATGCAGGATTAAAATGACTCTTTTTGCTTTACTTCTGTTTACCACTCAGTAACAGGAATTTGGAAAAGAGAACTGAATATATCTACTTGCAGGAATGTATAATTCAAAATGTAAAATTGTATTCCTTTTGTACAGGATTTAAATGCCCTCTAAAAATCACTCTGTATATGCATATCAGAAACCCCAAAAAGTTAAAATTCTATAATTTATGGTGAGACGTAGAAGACCAAAATGGAAGAGAGCTGTAAAAGACAGCCATGGAACACAGCAATATTAGTTTGCAATATATTCTGGAGTCGTGTCTGTGTTGATTTAAAACTCGGGAATTGAACATTCCAGGTCCAAAGGGCTGCACTTAGGCCAGTGAAAAGTGTGCTACAGTGGGCTCATTGTCTGGAAGCAAGAGAAGAGGGGAAAGACCTCAGTGCTTCTGAAGAAAGTATAAGGGATGAAGTGTGAAATGAATTATCCAGATGTACAGTGATATACCCACAACCGTTTAGCTTCCAGAATTTCTGTATTTTCAGAAATTCAATGCACACAACACAGTCAAGGAAGAAAGGGACTCCTCTGAGCTATTCCCTTGTTTAATGCTCTGGTATGGAATTGCACTGTGGCAACTCAGAGGAGCAACTTCCTTCACGAGTTTCAGGCTGTTAACACAATCGCTGTTACGCTCACTCTCCAATGCAGCTTGGATGAATGATCTCTCTCTTTGCTTCTTTCCTGTCAAATGGCGAATCAGATCATCGATACCTTCGAACCACGGATTTTTTTCCAGACTTTACAAAATGGTTTCCCTGGGCTGTCCAGACACATATGTTTCAAACCCCTTTGGAATTTAACGGTAATTCTTGTTCCAGCTATTACCAAGTCTCATCATTCCCCCCCGAAAGATAAAAATGAAATCCTCAGCTGTACAAGATCACAAGAAATCTTGAGCATTTCTCACCTATGGAGTCTGGCAGTTGCTGCAACATATTGGATGACAACAGGAGATCTTCAAGTCCTTCACATCCCGATATGTCCAAATCAACAGTTTCTATCCTGTTTTTTGACACATCCAGGTACACGAGCTGTTTTAACTTCCCTATAGACTTAATAGCACGTTACAAAGTGTTACTTGAACGGATACACACTGCATGCCAGTTTCTATGTTTAATTAAAGACAAACAATAGTAACACTGGCTAATATTCAGTTATCTCAGCATCCTTCTTCCAAGAGCTATTCCACTGAAGCCCTTTCAGTAGTGGGCTAATAGACTTCCTGTTCAGGCACTTGCAAAAGGAACTGCAGCCAACTAAATGAGACATAACAAACTAATTAATGTGTTCCAGATTCATTAAATCTGCTGAAAGTTTGAGTTCTCAGTCGTACAGCTGCACTGGACAGAGATCCAAGGGACATTTACTCACAGGTCACATCTACTCATGGCAGCAGCACTTAGGGTCACAGAGGCTACACAAGCAGGTGAAGCTTTTCTGTGTCAAACCGATTCTCTGAACTCTGTAAAATCTAAAATTAGACCTTAGATATTCATCCTATGAGCAGTTAATCCCAACGGTACACTTTTGTGAGTACAGTTCTTTTGTGAGCAGCTGTAACATCAAAGAGCAACATGACACCAGTTCTTCCCTAATTTCTTGGAAAAATGCCTGTAGGATGTAAGAGTTTGAAGCCTGCAGAAGCCACCTGCTTCTTGATCCATTATCACAGGAGGGTCACTTCATTCTAGACAAATTTCACCAGGAAAATCAACAAAAAGATGCTGCTGTTTTCCTTAAACTAAAACCCACCAGTCTTCATGGCCTAGGCAGGAACTTCATCGATTTTGGGAATGACATGGGAATCCCTTGCCAAGTGTATAGATTCTATAAAAGTTCCTAGGAGCGGGTTTTTTAGATATTTACATGTGCTTTCAGTGGTTATTTTCTGTACACAGGAAGAAGGACAATAGTTTTAGACAGCTGCGTCTGCAGGTACTTCCGAAGCAGCATGACTACAGCCTGCGCTTCATCTCCTGCCTTCCCGAGGCCTGCTCTCTGTGTCTAGGGAGGCGGTCTCATGTTACCTTCAGTCATGTCTGAGTTGTTGCCTAAAGGGACAATCTCCCTTTCCACCCCAACCTTTGCCATTCTACCCATATTGACAGTCGAATACAACCCTTGTTTCTAGCACAGACCACCTTTTAAAAAACTGAATTGTTAACACTGGAAACCTGGCGAATCTCTAAATCTTAAAATCAATTACCAGTTGGTATTTCCTTTCTATTTGTAAAAGTCAAAATTGAAGGCTAACATTAAGTGCTCTGGACCTCTTGTTTTGGAGAAGCCTTTCATAAAACATCATCTCGGGTCTACTAAAACCAGATTCAGGAAAGATGAATAATTCGCTGAAAATAATTACGCGCTTTGGGATTCAGTTCCACGATGGACTGCGCATCTTCAAATCTATATACCCTCTTCAGGGATTATGAGCAGGACTGGGTTTGGAATACATTTACTCCCTGGATATATTAACCAATGTGATTGCGAACAGAAAAGAAACAGAACAACGGTGCCCACACTCTCTTGTCCAGCTGAGATTTCTTCTGCTCAGTTACAGTGCAGCAACAATACCGCAATATTTCTGTTCTTGATCTCCAGCTGGTTTCAGCATCAAGAAACAGTTTCAACATCAGCTGTTCTTCTCACTAACAAAGCACTCAAAAAGCAGGTATTTGGCCAGTGACTGAAAATGATCATTTGCTGTGCAAACATCCTGCTTAACACAGAATAAAAAATCAATGTAATCTATCGAAGACAAAACCCAGTCATTGCTTCACGCAGAAGAGTGAATTTTGATTAATAAATGTTCAGTGCTGAAAGAGGAAGTACTCCTCCTTCCAACATCCAGACGTATTTCTGCCAGATCCGGTTCTAAACTCCTCCTGAGACATGAAGAGCATCACTGTGTGAAACACGTGACCTGTCACCCGTGTGATAAAAAGCTAACGATGGGGATCCCTTTCTCCAGTCCTAATCAGTTCAGGCACTTTACAGTGATGTTCTCAAATCATTTATGGCAGCAAAAATTGAAAACCAAAGTTCTATGGTGGGGCAGCAACAACTCAGAAACAGTATTAATACATAACGACAACCCTACTGTTTAGATTTCAAAGTGTGTTTTGCTCCCTTTCTAACTGGGGTGCTTTCTAGAGGAACTGCTCCTCATTCCACTGCCTCAGAATTGCTCTTAGTGTGGCTGAATCCGTACATGCCACCTGTTATTTTCAAGTTCATTTAGATTTCCTCCTCCTTTTAAAACTCAGCGTGGGTTTTAATGAAACTGCTAGCTAATGCACGCTGCCTGAGAAGAAAACAGGAAATAATTTCCCCTCACAATGAAAAATGCACAACGCTTAAATGAAACCGGCACGTACCCCTGTAGACACCATCATGCACTCACACAAGGTGTAAAAGGTCTTGGTGTGAATGGCTGTGCTGAGACTTTTATATTATTAATGACTAGACGAACTAGGAATATGTACCCACCCAAGAAAATGCACATGCATTTATTTACTGCAAGGTAAACAGCTCGCTGTATCACACAATAATTTGATTACATAAAATAAATGTTCATACCCCAGGTAGTATTTGCAAGGAATTATTGTCCATCCACAATTCCTTGAGATTTTGTATTTGTTCGAGAACCTCAGGCTGAGGAAAAGAATACAGTATTATGGACAGTTACATAAATCACTATCTTTTTAAGTTAAATATAAATCGATACTTTCTTAAAAAAAAAGACTCCCTCTTCACCTTCCTTTTTTTCTCTGATAACCCACATCGGACTTTCAGACAGTTACTGACACCAGCACTAGGCTCATTTCCTCCAGTTTAACCAACCCCTCTTTTTTAAAACAGGCAACATTTAAGAACATTTTAGACAAGAAACGAATACAAAGAAGAACTCCATAGAAGTCCTTATTCTAATGAGTCTGCTGGCCGTATGCAATTAAGGAAGGTGGCAAATAAGAGAAGTGAGAATTGTGGAGCTCCAGGAACAATGCATCGAAAAGAAAGACCAAATCTCATCTTGCAGCACGTGCTAAACTCCGCCTTTTGCAAGATTTATAGTCTTAAACATAGTTTAGCAGAGCCATATTGCAGAACGCTTTCCTGGATACACCACACTTACATATGACTTAATGTCTGCAACTGCCATATTAAGTAGTTAAAATGGTGGTATGCAACGATCAAGCCTTAAAATTACAATATTAAGCTTTAATCAAAGATGTTCTCCTATTTTCAACACTCTAGGACACTAGTGAAACTGAAAAAGGCAATTCTCCAAATCATTTCTCCTTCATTACAGCTGTGGAAATCAAGAATTGCCAGATCACACACATTCCCATGTTCCAGCCTAAGCAGCATTTTTCTTTGTCATGAAAAACTATTTTCACAGGTAAAACAAGACTTTCAGTTTGCCTCAGCTCTGTAAAACTGTAGAGATTTTTTGCCAAGTCTGCCAGAAACTGGTATCGAATATTTAATTTGGTTCTGACTTAGGCAGATTCCAGCATTTTAAATGTCTGTAGTACTGTTTCACTGGCATTACTTCAACAGAGCGAGAAACAAATGCATCTGCCTAGCATCACAGGACCGTAAGAGAGACCTCTCATCATCTCCTGTGGTCTAAGTTCCTCGGAATGTTGTCATCTCCATAAGACATATGATTTTACAGTAGCCCAGGTCACACGGTACGTTATGGGAGAAGCTCCCGACGTATCATCGGGTAAGAAAGAACCTGCTGATCTGGAGAGCTCAATCCCTCAGTTTTCCATGTTGTCACATAATTTTTTTCTATTAAAAAAATGATTAGTTACTGTTTTGAAGATAATTTATTTCGGCTTGACTAATCCTATTGAAATTTTGTTGTCCTTCAATGGGTAAAACCACTTCTAATTTCCAGACTAAATTAATTAATGGTCATTTCATACTATTTGTTCCTGTGATGATCAATGGTTCTTTATTCCTCCGGAGTGTTCACTGACGGCAGTTATTATAGATAATCATAATTTCTCCTCTCAACTTTAATTCTCTTTTAAATTCCTCTCATTAGACAGACGCCCTTCTCAAAGGCAGCAGCCTCCTCCTATGTTGTACATATGATTTGAAATTCCTTGAGAATGGATTATGGCATTCCATACTTCCCATGAGATCTCACTGATGTTCTGATAAGTGCTGTTAAAAACTTCTTATTTGTCTCTGTTAGAAATGCTTCTGCTGACATTTTTTGGGAGAATATTGTCCTTTTCCGTGCAGATTGCCACAATTAGAAGAGAACAGTTTAGCTGAGCTGGAAGGGACCTACAACCATCACCCAGTCCAACCGCCTGACCATTTCAGGGCTGGCCCAAATTTAAGATATCATAAAGGGCATTGTCCAAGTGCCTCAGGCACTGCCAGGCTGGGGACATAAGGCACACACAGACGTTTATTCTGCCATCAGTGCAATAGTGAGTGTCACAGTATTCATTTGTTGTCATACAAAAGCACAGGCGCTCCCCAACAGCCCGAGCACTGATGGTCCAAAATCTAAATGTTAATAGCAATTTTTAACATTTGCAGGAAATCATGATAGATATTAAGAAATTAACACATAATTACTTGTATTAATTGTACAAGTATTTGTGTTGAGATCAACCATCCATCCCACACTGAAGTATTCCAGCGGTAGCAACCAGCTCAGAGTGAATCTGTGACCTCGAAGCCTGATCAGGATATTGTATCATCGACACTGACCTCATGAACTATGATCACCCTTCTATTCCACACGGAAACGTGACCACAGCACGTGGCCACAACACAATAAAGCCTTTCCCGTAAAACTTCACCACCCCATACACAGAGCATCAAAAACACACAAGCTACCTGATAAAACACGGTGCATTTCTTACCAGTTCAGAGAATTCATTATTGCCCAGGTCAAGCCTCTCCAGCTGAGTCAGTTTGTGCATTGACCTGTAACAGATTAGGAGATGTCTAAGATGACATTTTTACTTGCCAAACATTGGTCAAATCTTGTTACAGATAAAAATAAAGCTCAAATGATACTGCTATTGCAAAAATAATCACATCAGACTGATGCTGATGCGGGTGAGAATAACAGACTCGAAGGCATAAAGTCTTGAACTAAAAAGCCAGCAACAATTGCTTTAGTATAAAACCAAACATAAAATATTGGCACAGTTTTGATTAGTTGCTCAAGGAAAATGACTCGTTTTATATTTATAAACATTTGAAAGTAATATAAATGATGACATTTTGCATACAGATTTACAAATTTGTTATCAACTGCTATATAAACCACCAGAAAGTGTACAAAGTCTGGTCGTTACGTCCCTCCAGCGGTACCTAACTGCAGCCACGACGCAAAGGCACTTCGTGTCGAGGATCGGCGTGCCAACCGAGTTAAGCTTAGACGAGGCTCGGTTTATGTTCTCGGGCCGGTTTAACAGAATGCCCTGAGCTGGGGGGTCCCCGCTCTGGGATGTACTTGGGGTGACCGGACACGTGGCTTCCATTTCGGTGTAAGTCAGCTGTCACACCGACAAACAGCGGCGTTTAGTGACACCAGCAGCTTGTGACAACTCTATCACTAGAAGCAGATAAACAACAGGATTCAGATTTTTAACCCAATGACCAATCTGCGACCTCCTCTGAGGGCAAGAAAGGCTTCGCCCAGTCTTTGCTGCCAAAGACTGTGCAAATGACAGCAAAACCAACCAACGCAGCTTACCCGTCTGCACAAGAAGTGTCACATAAGCGTGTGGCGTAAGAAAGCAAACCAAAAGTTAGGATCAAGCTTGCTTTATGCAATAAAGGGCTTTAAATGGGGAATAACATGGATTTGCGTCTGTGACTGATCGCTACGCAGCAGCAAAAAAAGCACCTGTATGCTTGGGCTCAGGCGGCTGCAACGTTGAACTGAAAGTGAGAAGTTGCTACAAATTACGTAATTAAATTCTTCATTTACCGAACTCTACGGGATAAATCTCCCAGGTTTATCTCCGTGCTGTGAGAAAACTGGTTCTCTCGACTGCAGCTCACACTGCCAAAGGCACCCAGCACAGACTATATGTGGACTGGCTGGTAAAAGCATTTCAAACCTACCCATTTTGAATAAAGGCACTTTTAAAACAATACACAGTTTAAAAAGCTGCACTTAACTCCAAGAAGTAATCACAAAGCAGCTAAGATCCTTTCAAAATGAGAGGAAAATTGCTGAGCAGCTCGTGAGGGCTGAGCGTGCTGGAAGGATGGCAGGACGGCAGCATGCTTAACTGGGACTGGTGTTCTGCACTGGTGCAGCCTACAACTTTGCTCATACTGGAAAGATAAGAAGTTTTTTCTAAAGCTAATTTGCTACACAATACATGTGTACTATGTGATCCTCCAGGCCCTTCCACAATGTTAGAATTTCCAATCCATTTGGAGTTAAGAATAGGGAGTTGTATTCAAAATTACGATGACGCTGGAGAATGAGAGCTATTTCCTCACTTGAATATATATTGATTTGATTTTTTATAACGGTTGAGATTTTAAAGTTAGTAAATGATTTCAAATCGTGCACTCAATCCCCTTATTTTATATTTTAAAAGGTTATTAAATTTAAACCAAATGGCTTTATAAATATTCCATACAGATTTCATTCATTTGGGAAAAAATTGAATTATGATTATAGAATCATAGAATCATAGAATGGTTTGGGTTGGAAGGGACCTTAAAGACCATCCAGTTCCAACCCCCTGCCATGGGCAGGGACACCTTCCACTAGACCAGGTTGCTCCAAGCCACATCCAGCCTGGCCTTGAAGACATCCAGGGATGGGGCAGCCACAGCTTCTCTGGGCAACCTGTTCCAGTGCCTCACCACCCTCTCTGTGAAGAATTTCTTCCTGACATCTAATCTAAACCTCCCTGATTTCAATTTATACCGATTACCCTTTGTCCTATCACTACAGGCTCTTGTAAAAAGTCCTCTCCCAGTACCCTTGTAGGCCCCTTCAGATACTGGAAAGCTTATATTATTCCGGGCCTCTTAATGAAAATTCTGCCCTAAACAAGGGGGTTTAGATAGTAAGGCTTCCAGGGAGCTAAGTGCCGCAGCCACGCAAGCAGTGTGATGTGCCAGAGAGCGACCCCAGACTCTGTCCAAACGTGAAAGGGTTCCTCACACAGACTGGGCTCCTCCTGGTTAGTCCTACCCCAAGCTATTCCCGGGCAAATCTGGGAGCCAGCCTGAGCCAGGACCCCTTCCAAAAGGTGATGTGGCTACTCTCTTCTGGATCATGTTCACATTTAATACATTAATTCCTGCCTTTGCTTCCGTGCACAAAACAGGAACAGGATGTTACTTCTACAGCAGAATTTCTCTTTAAGCCCTGGTAGACCAATATGCTCTAAACACCACCCTGGACCGTGGTGGTGGTAAAAAAGGAGGCTAAAAATAATTAAGTAATTTAGCATTAACTGCAACAGTCCGTTCAGAGGCCTTCTAACGTAATCCGAGTCGACCCTAATCCAAAAAATCAGCATAGTCCTAATCCATGGGACCTAAAGTACCAACCATTCTGTCTCCGCGATTTGTATCGGAAGTAAAACTGATTGTGAAAGATGCTATGGCTGAAAAACACAGACCTGTTTTAACATTTGTATCATGGAAGAACGAGATTGTGATGGGGCTAGATAAAGAGCACTGCTGCATATTTACTACAAGCAAAGTTTACTGCTAGTTTTCTAAATAGGAAAATAATTAACAGAAATATAACTGCCATTCTTCAGTAGAGTAACGCATTTTGGTAGACATACATTACCAAAATCAAAAAGAACATGTATATAAACAAACGTTCTGCTCTCAAGTTTAAGAAGTGATACAGTTTCTTAGATTTCTTCAATTAACCTACTGTATTTCTTCACCACTCGGCGTAATTTAAGGAATGACCCTTAGGGTCTCAAATTAAGATCAGGCACCAGATGTGCTCCTGCACTTCACAGGAATTAATGTCCTGTACAGAGAGGTTGTTAAAATAGATCTAGGCCTCTTCGGCCAATAGTTTGCCACTGAACTAAATCAGTAATTCCAACTGACAGAACCTGCTGTCTTTCACATTTAGGTTGTTACCTTTCACCTAACGTAATCTGCAGTCTTCTCAAACACAGAAAAATTAAGCTAGCTAATGTAATAAATACTGATGCATTGCCACAACGATTTTGGGAAGCGCCATGCCAAGTCCTAGAGCCCTTTGAAGCTGATGTCACCAGCGCTGTGAAAGCACTGGTGATGGCACCGCAGGACATGCCCCTGTGGTACCGCTCTCTTCAGTGCCCTCGGTGCTACTCGGCCTGCTTTACCTTTATGGATCTCGAAAATGTTCTCCCCAGTGTTCATCTGCTTGCTCATTATTGCTCTTTTTTGGTCCAGTTTTGCAGAATCTCCGTTTCCTCACAAGTCTGAACCTAGCAAATAGGTTCTTTCTGCTGACCACCTGGTGTTCTGGAAATACCCAGGAACAGTCACAGTTCACGTTAAGGACCACTTCACCTCCCTGTGCTGATGCTCACCCTAACGCAGATAAAATCACGATAGCTTTTCTTCTCAGTGCTTTCTGATCGTTCACCTATTTCATACTCAACTCCACTGCTGTACGTGGCTTCTTTATATTTTTCTTTTCCCTGTCCCACAACGACTCCACATCTATTTTCCAATATACTTTCCAACCTATTTGATCCACGTTCACAAATATCTTTGAGACAGGAAAGCGAGAGAGACTGTGCTTGTTTGCTAAAAGGAATGGTAGCTGGCCACGCCGCTCCCAAGGGGTCAGCGCCTACGTTACAATTAACTTAAAAGTAGAAGCGAATTTTTGACTACAAGGCACGAACCACGAAGTTACAGGTTAAGCATGGAGGAGTTAAACCTGACACAACTCCAGAACAACACTGATCAATATAGCTACGATCAGCCCAGACTGAGCACACCAATTCTAGAACAACTGCCGACATAGTCCACACAGACCCCCACCGCAGCCACATACGTTGCAATTCATGCTCCACAGTTCCCAACTTGCCTCTTACTGCTTTTTTGTTCTTCTGCTATTCATTACTTTGAACTATTAATGCTATAAAATCGGAAGGAATAATGAAATGTGGAGTCAGTCCTTAGTATGCAAGAGTATCTGGAAGGCTGGGAGCCAGAAGCATTCCACCAGCACAACAGATGAGGAAGCGTAAGGAAGATGCTGAAGTCACATGGATGAAGAGAATGTTTCACACTGTCCCCAAAAGGAATCCAATTTATATTACAACCTCCATTAATAAAGTAGTGACAGATGTTTGTAACCCCTCTGGTGCTGACTGCACTGCACTTCCCTTTGGAAGCATCTTGCACAACCTGACTGAAATTTTACACACCCAGAGTAAAGCTGAGTTTATTAAACAAAGCTGCAACACGCTCAAGCGGCTCAGTTACACTCCCTTTCTCTGAAACGATGCATACATCCCCAAAAATGTGACTTTTGGCCTAACTCACTCCTCCTCAAACTTTCACCATTGTGTCTTAATCGGTTTGTTATTAATCTAGTTCAGACTCCTGACATATTGATACAAGTTGTAAATATCGTATACACATTTTTAAATGAATGGAAGCCAACGCAGTAAGTAATTACATTTCTAATTGCAAACTTGATGACTATGGAGACTCTTATTACCATACAGAATCTCATTAATTCGATGAGAATCCTTTACACCAAGGTGTGCACTCCCTGCCCGTACCTGTTTGCAAGACTGGACTCGAGTTCTGTAACTATTACACCTACCTATCCACAATTTACCAGTTGCTGTTTCGGAAATCAAGGTATTTTTCTTCGAGCCAGCCAACAGGGCCCCTCTGAAGACACGGCGCCCGCTCGGCAAGCAGGTAGCGCACACGCGCAGCCTGAACGATTAGGATGTGAAAAGCATCTAAACACACCCCAGGTTCCTTTAACAGGTCCCGAGGGCGGGATTCACCCCTCAGCGCCACACGAACGCTTTACACAGCGCAGAAAAGAGATTTCAGCCTGGGAGCATCGCGCGTTTCTAGCCCTTTGCGCTCGTTTTGCGGTTACGTTAATGGCATACGCACTCAAGCTCTACGTCGGGCAACGCATCCACGGGTGAAAAACGGGGCAACGTGACAGATGTTTTAACAGGTCGTACTAAGTCTTCTCTCCTGGGCAGTATTATTTAGGACTTTATCATTCTGAAGTTGATAAAAGCTTCTACTGGTTACGATTCCCCAGGCCTGTGTTAAAGTGCTCAGAAAGACTCGGCCATGGGACTGAAAATACCGCTGACCCGGACGCTGACCAGTGCTTCTCCGTCACCGACACACACCACGGCTGTTCAGCAGACGCCAAATTGCGTATCTTGAAACGTGAAACTCTGAAACTATTCAAAGGTTAAGCCAATTGGAATTTAAGTTACAATCAAACAGGTAAAAGCTTTCATCCTGTGTTCTACCCCGGAACGGAACTTTTCCTTTGAGAGGTTGGGTCTGCACTACTCTAAATTCATCACAAAAGGCAACTCATACACGTCACTTTGCGCACTTTCTGAAGGCAGTCAGCTGCGCAGCTCCAGAAACCGCAGCATTTACATGGGGGCAGATTAATTGCAGCTAGCTGGTACTGTATCAAAAGATAAAGCACACTGCCAAATGCACCCAATGGAATATTAGATGAGATTTTTCATTAGCCGGTGATATTTTTATCCCTTTCATGTAATTACTTATATTTTTCTTGCGAAAAGATTAATTATATTTTTTTACGTGAGGTCATTTTATAAAGGTGGAACAGGAAAGGTGCAATTATGAGTAATGCTCAGTTAAATATTCATTGCTTAAATTATGTAATGTAATATAATTAATGCGCTAATAAAACTTGCAGCCAAAATTTTCACAGAAGTCTTTACCCATACAGCATTTGGATCTGTTCTTCCATCCCGAAGTAACTGCAGGAGTTACGTGGAGAAGACCTAATTCTTGGCTATCGCTACGGACCTCACATTAGGTTCAGAATAAAGTGATTTTTAAAAAATTATTATTTTTAAACACAATAATGGGACATGGCTCTCAAAAAACTACACATGCATGAAAACAACCGTAGAGAGTATCTTGGAGAGATTGCTGAAGACCTGGTGAAAAATTAACATTGCTCACAATAGTTTCAAAACATTCCCACCCCATAAATTGTAACTCACATTATACAATACAGTGGCATTAATTATAATTCAGGGTAATCACATATATCACTTACCATAACTTTCTCGTCTGCTCATGTTTGGGTTTGCTGCCTTATTTAGAAGCTACTGATCTACACATTGTAAACACCTCAAATAACCAGGGAAAAGCCCTGCATTTACAGTTTCTGGCAAACCAAAGGGGTCGACTGCCATATATTGTTTCAATGAAATCATGGCATTCTCATCAAAATCCCGGTCAGCTTTCTGCCAGACACAGGAGATGGTGATTACACAAAGGTTTATTCCAACCTTCGGTCATACACTTCCAATCACATCCCAATCATTCCCACACATGAAGAACTGTGCTCGTAAATACCAAAAGTATCTCTAACGGCTAAAAAAGAAGAGTCAAAAGCAATTGTGTCAGAGACAAGGGGATTTTCACACCGATAAATGCAATGGAAGAGGCAATACAGTAGCTCTATACAATTAATGCCTGATTCCTCTATGTCACACAACTGCAAAGAGGGGACCGAGGAAGCCGTACCGGTTACAAGCTCCATTTCCTTGCGCAGCAACATAGAGTTACATATTCTGCGTATTTCCGAGTTTGTGATAAATGGATACCATTATTTTCTGAAAAAATAAAAAGCAAATAAAGGCAAATCTGTTGCCATCACCGGCTTATCTGCTGTATTCATTTCAAATAATATTTTCTCACGCTTTCGTTGCACACAGTCACCTTTATTTCAAAGACGTTAAAATGCCACACGCGGGAGTCTCTTCCAGTTTTTAGTATCTTAAACCTTGCAACATAACTTTAAATTCATGGATGAATCGGTTTGGAAGTTACCAAATTAATACTTTATGTTAATAGTTTGCCTGCTGCAGAGGATTTAAATCTTCACCAGGGCTAAAGCGTTGCATGATACAACCACAAAGAGCTATTGACTTAGACATCACTTAACGGATTACAGAGAAAACTCAGTTTTCAGTGATTCTCAACATAATCCATGTCACTTCCAGAATATAACACATGTATGGTGTAAAGCGAAGGACCAAAAGTATAAATTAATCTGTCATAAAGCACTGAATCTATATATTATCCAGAATAACAAAGTATGTTTAAAAACTGGTATTGAGAATACAGAATATTGCTACACATGGACTGAAATATAACAGAAAACATCCAAACCCATGTACACAGTATCTATAATAACGTCTGTTTCATCTTCAACTATCAATAACATTGTCCATTTCAACTGTAATTATATTGAAGAACTTAGGGATTTTGCAATCTGCAGTATCAATCCACAAATCAGAGAATACAGCAGAGACCATGGGATGATGCCTAAAGCCATGAAGCCTCCGAGACAAAGTAACCCTGGCAGCTCTCAGTCCATCACGGAAGCGTGCTGCTTTCCCACTTTGATATGGTCTCGGTGTTAGCACACGGAGAAGGTGGGAGCAGCCATGCTGCAAGGCAAGCTCTCGCCTTGGCTGCACGGCTGCCAGAAACCCTGCTGCTCCAAACACAGGGCTGTACATGACGCCACGTGGGTTAAGCCTACGGGAAAGCCCCTCAACTCATCCATTGGGATTCACCACTCCGGACGAAGAGGCAGCCTCCATCAGCCTTTGTACACCAGAATGGTTTGGTTTCATAATTTAGTTTGGGAGAACTACCTCAACACAGTCTACTCGTGCTGATGCTCCTGATGCTGCCATTTCTGGTGCCCGAAAATCTGCTGACTCCACATCCTCTGCTCTCCGAGTCACTGTACACTCTCAGGCGATGCGCAAGGGCACTCTCCATCTTCAAACGCTAAGATGAGAAAAACCAATTTCAATGCCCAAAAGATGGAACCGCTGGTGCAGAAGGTCTCTAAACACAACCAATGCATCTGAGGCACCGGGGACTTGAGACTTAACCGAAATCTGTTTCAAGGGCCTAAACTAAAAAGCACCAGAAAGACAAAAGTCCTACTCACAGAAACTGGAAACCAAGCTCTTTCATGATCCAGTCATCATGAAAACACATGGACACCCGATTTCAGGACATCCCCTCCCTCTCACGTGGAGGACAAACGGCCACTGCTGAAGTTCACAGCCCCCAGCGCCTGCAGGTACAGCTTCTACACCTCGGCTACGGATGGCAAGAACCACGAACGTCCTTCGACACACGTGTAGCTTGGAACCACCCATCCTTCATCCAACAACCCATGGGATGACAGAAACGCGCTGCCCCAGGGCACGGGGCTGTGCCATTACCCAAGGACAGGGCAGGAGAGCGGAGGGCAGTGGGGTGCCTGCGGAGGGGTGTTCCCTGCAAGCCAGGGCTGCACTGGAGCCAAGGCCAGAAGCAGGGGCTTCTAGTAGGAGCCTACTCCAGCTGGGGCAAGGAAAAGGTCCCTGACGGTCACGGCGGGGGAAGTCCCCATCCTGTCTCAATGCATTTGAGCAGTTAGCTTCTCTCTAATTCCTCTTGCAGTTTGAATTGTGGTCAGGCGTTTTTACTCTGTACGGGGTTTTTTAATCAAGTAAAATTAAAAGGCTACTGACTTAAAGTGTTGTGAGTGTAACAAGCAATTGCCCGGCACACCATCAGACAACAACACGTGAGAAAGCAGAGCACAGAGTCACCAAATTACATCTCAGGATAACAGCCAGAGAGAACTCCGTGTGTGTTCAGCTCCCACATGCTCCAGGAGGAGCTCAGGGTTCTGGTCTAATTAAGAACAAAATGAGCCTAAGGTGGGCTAGGGTCATTCTCCCTAGTTGTAAATGTTCTCCCCTCTCACCACTTTGTGCTGTGAAGTCTTTGTCTGAATTGTAACCCTACTAGTCAGCTATAAACTCTTCCCAAAACACAAATCCCTTTTGCATCTGTTAAATGGAAGTTTTAAAGAAACAACTAAGTGATAAATAAATAAATAGAATTGGTCTATGAAACAGGTCTAACTCAGGGCTCTAATTTCGTCCTTCTTTCCTATACCCAGTGGACACAATAAAATTACACAGGATGAACACAACCAGGTAAGAACCACTAATTTAAGTAATACCAGGATTATCCTAGATGGCAGAACCAGCACGGGTGTGTGGTCACTGCAATCAAGGAGTTCTAGCAGTATCTTCTCCCAGGTGTCCCTTACAGGAGATGCGACAAAGAAAATGCCACTCCTGTCTCTAGACCAGAATAATTAAGGCAATTTTTCAGACAAGGTTGACCCACCGTATCCACTGGAAAAGCACTTACAGTAAGACAGCAATATATTTCTATGCATCTTCTCTGAGCAGCAAAAACCTAGTTTTAAAAAGCCTAAAGAGAAGATGCATAGTAGTAGCTGTTGATTAAAATATTGGCAATGTATTAATAACGTCGTGCCAAAGTAGTAATTCTCCTGGAATAGGATGTATTAAACTCAGCCAGAGTTAGTGTTTGAAGAAAACAGGTCATCATGAATGATGAAAATATTTGTAATCTCAAAGTGTGGGAAACAGTCTACATCTTCACACTGAACGAGGAAGAACGTGGAACAGCATTTCAAAAAATAGCAATCTAAAGCCAAGCTTTCAAGCTTATATTTAGATGGCTCTGGACAGATTCTCAGCTGATATAAACTAACTGTTCCACTGACTTCACACTTAAGACAACCTGCGATTTTTGCAAATCTACCTCCTAAGAGGGGATTTTGGAAGTGATAAGGATGTTAGGAATTTAAATCTCAGACAAGTCAATGGGACTCATGTTCTTAAGTCACAAAAATGCTCTTTACGACTCCATTTTCAGGTTAATGGAAATAAAAATCATCACTTTTATTCAGCAAATTTCATATCGGAAAAACGGTAACAAATGGACTGTGACATTTTCCATGTTTGAATATCCTTCTGGATCCTTAGTATTTGAGATGAGACTAAAGACACAACAAGGCTGTATCGGCAGCCTTTCGACACGGCAAAAGCTGAGCAACGTTTACACTTGTCTTCAAAAGTCAAAGCAAAGTGGTACTGAAATAGGGAACAAGAACCAAATAACTCTACCTGACAGCATTCAAACAGCATTTTGATAAATCACCAAAGATGCTTCTAAGTGACACATGCCAGTTTTCACAGTAAATTGATTATTTCAGAGCAACGTCAGCATTCAGTCTGCACTGTCTCTATGCAAGAAGTGATTAATCTGTATTATTCTGCTTACTCTCTCAATTTGGAACAAAGTCTCAGCTATAGAAGGGTGTAAGAGCTGCAGCTCTCTACAGGTGTAGGTACGTCTGATCTGCAAACTTAAGCTCTGCAAAACATCTACTATTGTATGCATTCTGCCAAGGAAGAACCTAGACTACTTCACTGTGCATTGTTTCAACAACAAATGACTGGGTGCCTTTTATACAGGCTTCACGATGCTGCTTAGAAATACTGATCCTCTGAGTCTCCTTATACACCTTCCCACCACTTTTAAGAAATAACCAGCATAAATAAGAGTTACAAGTAATTTCAGCAAACATATATTTATGAACATTACAACAGGAACAGGACAACCTCCACCATTCTACCTTGTTTACATCTGATTTGTTTGCTAGGCAACCAATCTTATCTAGCAAAACAACATTTTGTAGTTGTGGATGACTGGCACATTAATCACGTGCAGATCCACACAGCAGCTTGGTAATGGAATAAATGGAAGTTTGACATTCCCAGTGCAACATTTAAAATTCTGAGTTATTTTTCAGGTGTGAAGGAGTTACAGTATTGCTAAGTGAGTGGCCAATGAAAGCAAGAACAACCCGTGACACAAATTTTTGGATTTAATCAGTTTGTAAACTAAACTAACTAAATTATCTAGGGGCGGGGTAAAGGCACATGTACACTCCCCTCAGCACGTTACAGAGCTTCTAATTTCTATGGTTCTATCTGTAAATTTTGGGGGGAAGAAAGAAATGGAAAGAAAGAATGTTAGAGAAAAATGTTAATTTTTTACATATTTACAGGAAAAAAGTACACTTGAAATTCAAAGAAAGAAAAATTCCATTTTATGAAATTTCACAAGAGTGAATTTTTCTGGGTGAGAAGCGGGATTGTAACAAAACAACAAGCTTTTGTTACCATGTATGTTTAATTGTGAAGGCGCAACACATACTTCCATTATGTATGTACAAAAAGACTGTTTTCACACCTTCACTCGTTACCCAGAAGGAAAAACTTAATAGATGGCAGCCGCCTTCTTTCCATTTCTCTTTCTCATGTTTCTCATGGAAAACTTCAGGTGAGACTGACAGTCTCTGCTTCCAAATAATTGGAAGAAAATGTTTCCATTGCCCTTTACCAAGGAAGACGTTCAAGCATTGATAGTAAAATATTATACAGAACTAGGAAGGTTTATTTTTCATAGAGTTTTTGAGAACCACTCTCCTGCAGAACCAGAGCACACAGAAGTGCTGTTGTAATGTAAATAGTGGCAGTTAAACCCCAGAGATTCATTATAACTGGAGACATTTGCAGAAAAAAGCAACCCAGATTACCAACTTTACACGATATCGCCTACAACAGGTAAGTCTGAACGAGTTTTCAAGTAGAGTCTAAATTTTGACAGCAAACATACTTATTAGCAGCAATTCTCAGAAATAAGACTGTGGCTGAAACACACCTGTTTTTTCACAGTTAATTACAATCAAAGCCTAAGAATGTGTGATCAAGAATAAAACACATTGGTTTACATTTTAAGACTGAATACACCTCAATATAAAATGGTTAACTTTAACAAAAGGAAAAAAAAAAAAAACCCACAACCCTAACATCATACCCATCGAAAAAAAAAAAACCACAACCCTAACATCATATCCATAAAGTCCTTTTATTCGTGACTCAAACCTGGAGTAAAATTACAGGTATGTAGTATTTTGGCAATGCCAGAAGATTGCACTAACACAACTGAAAACCGAGGGGACAGAGATAAGTGGAAAACAAGCATCTTTCAGAAACGTACTGATTTAAACCAAAAAAGAGCAATACAACACTGCATGCAAACATCCTCAAAGGAATATCAAAGTGATGATCAACACAAGAACCTTACAAGGTAGTTACACCATTTGCGATAAAAACTGTCCATTTCTGGTTGATTTCAGTCAATTTACTCAATACCCACCAAAATCTGCCTTATTCAGAGAGCAGACTTGACACGGCAGGACGCCAACACGTTCAAACCATCAGGAACAACACCATTATTTTTAGGGCCGTTCCGTACAATACACCCTGCATGCATTATTCTTCCTATCGGATTAGGACCCTCCTCAGCTCTTCCTCATCCTCCTTGGCAATGTGCAATGTCACACACACTCTGTCTCTAGTGAAAACCCTTAGAGAACATTTGGCATTGCCATGGCTTTATTAGATCGATGACTCATAGACATTTTACATCCTTCTAACATTCTTGTGTCTTTTTTTGTTTCCCCAATATGATTTTGAATTGAAGAACTCCTAACAAATTCTTATTACTCCCTGGGTACACCACCTTGCACACTGCACTATTAACTTTCAACCAGTTTTTAATTGCTCTCGCCGGCAGAATTACATAGTTCTTCCGATTTTAAAGGCTGTACTTAAGAAATTGATCTACAGTTTTTACTTTTCAAAAAGCAAATGCATTCTGAGCAATGGCTGGAGACCAAGAGAAATCCTGGCTTTCCCTAACTTCAGCTCCCAGGGACCCACCCCTGTGCTAACGTCTCCATCGTACATTATTTCCTAACAGCACGGTATTGCAGAAAAACAATAGCTGGAATGCCTACTGCCAAGAAAACCAGAGAAGAGATGCGAAGCCACAGCTTCAGTTGGGAAACAGTGAGTCATTACGATGAGTACAACAAACACAAGTAATTTCTCATCAATTACCAGCACCTACAGCTCTCAGACACGAGTGACTCACCACTTACAAATGCGGGTTCTACAATTTTCCAATTTTACAAACCGCTACTGACAGAAAACCCACAAAAGCCTGAAAAGGTGTTTTTCTCAGCCCAAACAGCCTTAAGAGTAAAGATCATACTAACTACTTTAATTTACTCAAAGATTTTTGAGTAACCCTGGGCAGGTAGCCTGGCTGCTTGGTGCAACAGCACAGGTGGAGTTTCCAGATTCTTTCCCGAGATATGAAATATTCTTGATTGCTCCCAGGGATTCCAGAGGATGATGTTGTCCCAAGTCATTCAGTTTAGGAGTGACTGTCTGCTGACATTTGTTGCTATGAAGAGCAACGACTATTTATGACACAGCCTCATCTCAGAAAATATAAAATTCAATGCAAATGAATGAGCTTCCATATGCACAGTAACCAGTCCAGGCTTAACTATGACCGTTAAGTTAATTAATGGCTTTTGTTGTTACATTTGAATGCTCAGAACATTCCTTTCCCAATAAGTTGTAAATTTAGCTACTAGATTTGTTTGAAGAATTGGCAATTTACTGCCATTACAGTAATAACTCTGAGCTGTTCTGACACAGCCACAGCTCCTCCAACAGGCAAAGTGATGAACATCAGTGAAAGGAACACTTCCTAGAATGCTGTGCCAAAAAAAAAAAAAAAGGAAAATTTGCAACTTAGATTTGAGGTTGGGTTCAATTGTGGACTACCTAGTCTAGGACAGACTATTTTTTAAGAGGAGAAAGTCACATCGCTCATGGGGTGTAAGTCCTCAGCAGTGAATAGAGTCCACGCCTTGATCCCCAAGGCCCCTCACTTCCTTGTCCCCCTGGTACGCTGCATGTTCCCCATCTTCTCCTCTAGCCCTGCCTCGCAGGATAGCCCCCTACCCACTGCTCCTTTTGTGGTTTGGTTGGTTCCTGGTCTATAAAACCAGTGGCTACAGATGTACCCCAGATGTGTACACAGCATGTACATGTGTATGTGCACCACGTGTATATACGTACACCCCCGTGTTGTGTACCTAGCTGTCTGCCCACATATATACACACACACATAAAGTGCACAGTTACACAGAGCCCCTACATACCTCTGCTTCCTAAACATGCTGGTGTAATTACACTAAATGACATTTACTGATTCCCTCTTCTATCCCACGAGGGTTCATTCGTCAGCCTGATGATCCTGGTTCTTTCGAACACCAACGCAACGACGCGGGTCTGTGATGGGTCCTTAATGCACAAACCAAGGTATACTCAAAACTCACAGAAAACAGTCAAAGTGGAAATGGAAATGAAAATACGGTCTGTACTAATGTGGAGTCTGGCCAATATAACTGCCTTATTGCTTACGAGAGGAAAAAACACCCCAGGAAAACAATGCTACGATTTAACCAGCTGCCCTTCGGTAGAATCCAATTTGAACATCCAACATGAACACGCACTTTTGGTTTTTCCCATTGCTTTTGGGAGAATATCAGACCTTATGCGGAAGATGTGCTGTCTAACATGCATTTATTACAGTTAGCCTCCAGGAAAAGGGCACAGGCCCCGAACGACAGTCGGAGCTGCAGGAATCACAGCCGACTGCAGAACACAGCCCCGGCTGCATGAGTTCAGGTTGACTCATCACGATGTAAAGTTGATTCCTACAGCGTAGGCAGCGCAAACGTGGCTTCTGTATTTGTACCCACTGTGAACTTTCATCCAATCAGATCAAAATAACTTCCCAGAAACAACTAATGGTTAGAAAAAGTGCACTTGCTACACCAATAACTGTTGACAGGAACAGAGGAGCTTGGTACCTGCACTCCCGCGCATTCAGTACAATCCACTTACCAAACAGTGGGAAAACTTGGTATCATTTATGTAACTCCTCAAAGAAAACCATGAAATATCCCACGCATCTGAGTGGTTGCATTAATCATACAAATTAGAAAGTCACTGTCAGACCGCTCTGCGGGTCTTACAGGGGTGTCCAACACTTCCAGCCATTCATAAAGGGCAGCCTTATAACGAAGTACAGGCCTTGGAGATCCCGGCTCCAGCACAAAAGGTATTTGGTAAATGGCTTCAAAAACATCAGCACAGGCACGGCTAACCTAATAATTACTTAGCTACTAGATGAAAAACAATGCCTCACTGTGCAGTCGTACAGGAAAACAGCACTCCAGTTTGTTACAGAGGTGAGACAAAGCCATAAAAGCTGAATCGATAATTAAGAGTGAGAAAGAGAGAAGGAGGTAACAGGGGTACGAAAGCTGGTTATCTGGGCTGAAATGGGAATACTGAGACGATAACGTGAACACCTAATTCACCAAGGGAGGTGCACGCACACGCGCATGCACACACACTTAATAGCATTTATCAGAAAACTCATCACCTCCTGGTTCATCACCATGATTTTGCAATAGGCACGTATATTCAGTCAGTAGTTATGCACTCAAAACCAGGTTGAACAACTTTTTTTTTATAGAAAACTGGGAACGACTCCTCTCCACTCTGCGAAATGACTTGGTCACAGACCAATTAAACGCTGAAGCCCACGCTGCCTCATTTCAAACCCACGGAAGCTAACGGGAACGTTCGCTGATTTTCATTGCCTCAGTTTGGGTGCAAAATGAAAACACCACGGAAAGCTTCGCCCGGCGCTTCAAATACACCTTCAGCAGGGAAGCACCACAGAGCAGAGTGCGACGGAGCTATCGGGAGCCACGGCCTGTGAACCCCCCCGCGCTGTGACACAATGATGTCACGAGCTGTCACAGCGCCCAGACATCAAGCACACTTTTATCCTGACAGGACAATACAAGTGATCTCAGTTGGTTCTTCAAGTCAAAAGACAACCCTGTGCTCTAGGGGTAACAGGAGAAACATTTCCAAACGTGAGAAATCTGGTCCCAATTACTCCGAAACATTTAACAGAAATTTAAGACAAATTCTTTTTTTCTAGAATTTTATCTAGAAAAAAGGTTTTTCTATTTTTTGCTGCATAAATTAAAGCTTTACTAAAACATTAAAAAAATTGTTTGCAATATTGGCCAGAGATTTCCACATATTTCTAAATGCTTAAAAGATGCTGGAAAGCAGCACGAATGACAATCTTCAATCAAACCACGGAAGAGAGAAGATACATTACTGATTTTACAAACAGTATTGGCAAGATTAATAGATTAAACACACAAGTATTTTCGGTATGTGAAAAACATTTGTAAGCCTAGGCGTATTTTCGTGAAGAGCAAGTACTGCCGACAGAAAATGGGACCATCCGAAGAGCAAGGCATGGCTCCAGCCCAGAATGATACAGCAAGACAGCGGCATCCGAAACGCTCGCTGTGCTTGTCAGAAGGAATGAGGAGAACCTTCAAAGCGCTTTATGAACGATGCTTCGCTAATTTTCCATCAGGAAAGCGTCTGGGAATGCAGTGATATGTTTGGACGTGGTTGAGATGCCGTAAAATTACTGCCACAAATTCAACAAAGGGAAGGCCTTATTTTTTACTGCAAGATGTATTAAAAAGGGAGGTCTCAGAGATGCATGCTCGGGTTAAAGAGCTAGCTTCCAGCCAACCATAGTTGGTATTTACTTAAGCTGATCTGTTGGTAAATAATTTTAGACCATCTTGCATTCAGTTGCCATGGATACATCCTACAACAGTCTTGACTGTTGAGCTGGTAGGAAATACAGCAACGTTGGAGCGGTGGTAAACACAAAGCACATCTAATGCCTGTTTATGCCAAAATGCTAAATGCTTCCATCATACATTCTTTACACACAGATTTTACAGCACAGAACAGATGAAAGAATATGCTCTGCTTTTTGAGAACAGCTTTTAAGTTGCACTTAACAGGGTAATAGTACTAAGCAGAAGATACTTAAAACAGGCTTACAGTAAGTTTCACCTCTATTAAAAAGCCAAATTACAATATTAAAATTATGTCTTCCTCTTCATGCCTTTTCTTACATTGGAACTACTGGACAAGCCATCAACGTAATCAGGTTATCTTATTCGTGGCATATCTAGAAAATCGTAATATAAGAAAGCAAGCCTTTAAGTATAAATCTGACAGACCTGCATCACCACAACTAGATTGTAAAATATATTCTGATTTCAATTATCACCTTTCTTTTCCTAGAGGGTTCTATTGTAGCCAGTTTTATTGTCACAATTCTCCTTTACTTATTGGCTGAGGAAATAAGAGAGTCTGGTATTCAACGCTTTCCTGTTTCCCTGTAAAGCCTAAACAACATCCTGGTACTGCGTTCGCTCTTCCTGCCACGTCACCGTGTCTGCATCCACCCGTGGCATTGCCACGCTCCTCCCTGACCTCCCACGCTCAGCCCAGATCGTCCCAGGCCCACTCCCAGGGTGAAAGGAGATGGTGCTTCAGCCCAGCAGTTACCGTCTTTATGTAAAAGAGGTCAAATTCACCCAAAGTAGGAAGCAGGACGTGTATCCTCTAAACTAACTCTCTGTAATATGTGTTAACTCCTGCCCATCCATTGCACTCGACACCAGTTTTTCCTTGCAGAGAAAATACTCCAGAGGATAGAACTAGCCCAGAAATGCAGAAATCCCCTGTTTTTGTCTGGTTGACGCAAAAATGACCTTGCCAACTTTCTTCCTCTTATTCATAACACAGCTGTCCCTTTTATCTATCAGCATTTGCACAAGCAAAACCTTCTCTTTCCAGGCCCTCTCAGCAGCGTATAGCCAAGCCTTCTGCCACAGCAAGGAGCAGGGAAGAAACACGCCTACAAATAACGTTTCCCTTGGTTACAACAATCAAAGAACCTCCTTACTTTCAGAATCCTACAGTGGGAAGTCATGCTCAGCCACCTTCACAAACTTTGTGCTACTGAGACCAGAGCCCACTACGCTTAGGTACGAATCTTCCAACTGCTTCCGAAACTTGACAAAACGTACCTGTTAAATAGCACATATCACCGAAAATACCATTTTTATTACTAACAAAGACAACCCCAGGCTTGCTTCCATTGACTTCAGCCACAAATCCGTTACCACCTTTAATGGGATTAGAATTAGACCAGAAATATAAAAACATTCTGTTTGATCAAAATTATTTTGTCACGGAATTCCGATTCTTCAACCCTAGCGTGCACACATCCGTTTATCCCAATGGCACCTTCTGCATGGAAAGGCCATGCAATTCCCTTCTAAAAGAGCCTGATGTTGAAGAGGGGAGTTGATAACATGCACATACTCCAGCATCGCTGCAGCCTTTCAGGTGATAAAGCCCTCAAAGGCTGCAAACCTGCTGTATGAACAGCTCTCATTTTTAAGTGCAGATAAACACTTTGGCAGCGGATTGAAGCTTTATTTTTTCCCCAAAAAAACAATAAATGTAACTCAGAACAGAGGAAATTGAAATATAAAAAGTGTTTTCCACTGATACAAATAATATTGCCTTGAACACAAAAATAGCTTTCCTTAAAAAAGGAAAGTGCTGCGGATAAAAGCCCCCAGGAGTAGTGAAAATGTCACTATATCCCATTATAGGCAAAACCCCTGCGTAGATTTTGGTAAACGCACGCTTGCTAAAAAGGATGCCCTTCTTAAAGGAGCTCAATAACCTGCAGCTCAATACTACCAACGTTTCATAAATACAGTGTCTTGTCTCCACTGCAGGTATCACAACGGGGACATACAGCCCCCGCAGCCATGGGTATTTCTTCCTTGGTTTGAACACGACCGTATCCCTTGCTTCATGCAGTGCATTCCTAAATTTACCATGGGAAGGCTTTAGTTTTATTTTTCATTGCTTTACTGTCTTCTTTTCAAAATACCACTTAAATGTTGGTCAAAATATAGCAACAACGTGTAGCAACTTACTTTTTTGTTAAATAGCACCAAGAAACAACACTAGATTGACATTTTTCACTATTCCGAGCATACAGGTTTCTGAATAGTATTGTAAACCACCAAATACATTTAACTGCTGTACAGCTCACATGGGGAGATTGCTGTACAGAAGGTACATTGCATCCGTTTTCAATACATCAGATTACTTCTTGGTGAGGAAAATACTGTCACAGCATCACTGACCAGGGTTCTCACATGTTGTTTTCCAATTGTGTTTACATTTCATATTTTAAAATGTCACGTTACAGATTTGGATACTGAGTTACAGTCAGCTGATGTACCAGACTCTATCTTCCATTATATGTTTGCCTTTTGGTAAGAACCTTCAGTAGAATTTCTTTAAGTCATGGAAAAAAATCACTCTTAACAGAAATGCCACCACTGCACTGCTAACAATTTGCAACTCTTGAATTTTCAGGTGAAAGAGACTTATGTAAATATTCAACCACTTACTTTGGTAGAGTTTTCAAGTGATTTTCTCTTAACTCCAAAATTCGCAATTTGACAAGCCTAGAAATAAGATAGAAAATAATTAGTTCATTCAGTGGATTAGTTCAGGAATCCCTAAGAACGATTTGAAACTACTTAACTCAACAAAAAAAGAGGCCGCTGAACGTACAACAGTAACTGTCTGGTTAACATGGGGCTGAACAAGGTGCTTTCCTCCTCCTCTCAAACTGCACAACTCCACTCACAGAAAACCTGGGCTAACACATCAGCTACTTTTTGGAGGTAAGTCCAGTGCACAAGCTGACCATGACTCGAGGTCTATGAGGAACTGATGAGTATGTGGATCGTTTCTAAACCGCGGTGTCCGTCCCAAGGCACACTGATACAGCTTTTAGGCTGACAACATAGCTTCTAAATGTGGAGAACGTTTAACGAGGATCTTTATGGTGAGCGTCAACAACTTCATTAATACTGATTTCCATATCGCGCTCTCTACAGAGCTTCACACAGCCCTTGGTCCAGCACAGCCGCAGCTTTCTGTTTCGTGGGTCTAAACCGCGGTGTCCGTCCCAAGGCACACTGATACAGCTTTTAGGCTGACAACATAGCTTCTAAATGTGGAGAACGTTTAACGAGGATCTTTATGGTGAGCGTCAACAACTTCATTAATACTGATTTCCATATCGCGCTCTCTACAGAGCTTCACACAGCCCTTGGTCCAGCACAGCCGCAGCTTTCTGTTTCGTGGGACCTCGG
>NW_010242313.1:63323-73174 GCF_000690775.1 Eurypyga helias | reverse complement strand
TCTTCCAGAGAACCACCATTTTAACTTTTTCCTACTGAAAAAAGCACTTTTCTGGCCCTATCGCTGTGCCTCACCGGACTAAAAAGAACAACTTCAAATGAGAAAAGTGGAGAGGCATTTACATGATGTCCCGGACTTTATTCACATGGACAAATGAGACCACAGCAGAGTGCGTAGCGCTGCAGCTGAAGATATAAAAAAGCACTAAGATGTGGAGAAGAGAATTAAGGAAGATACAGTTAAAGAGCTGCGTGTGGCTAGTTGGAGGAAAAAAAAAAAAAGAGCAATGTCTGTAAGCTAATGTGGGAAGCTTGGGAAATACGACAAGGATTTGTAAATGGAAGATACCAAAAAGGTAATATAGGAGCAGAATAATAGTAATAAAGGAATAACAACCACAACTGGAAGGAGTGTAATTTTGTTTAGACAAAATATGCATGTGTGAAAGAAAAAAAATGAGTGCTTTCTGCTAAAATATATAGAATATTAGACAGGTCCTTAAGTGACAGACATTATTAGCAAAGTACCAGCAAGGCTCTAGAAGGGCATAATGACTATAAACACTACACATCTGATAAATATAGGAAATACCCTGCAATTTATTTTTCCCTGACATCTGCACATAATGACTGATTCCAAACTGCAGAAGCAGGCTGTCTTAGGATTTACTCTGATATTCCAAAACCCTCATCAAATGCAAATTCTTCTTCCTCTTTCTTCAACCAGGATTTTCTGAAGCGTATTCCAGCGCAAAGCCCGGACTCAACTGCGGGTCAGTGACAGGCCCATCAAGTAAATGCTGACAAAGCAGCCCGTTCCGTTGCTCAGCGCCTGAGCACGCCCATGCCACTTCCAACACAAACGATGTCAGCTCAGCAGTGATTTTAGAGTGCCGGGTTGATGTTCCCAGTTGAACACTAAAACACACATATGGGTAGCTGGATGGACTAGGAAAAAACTAATACTAGGTGAATACTGTAACAACACGATATATTTTCTCTGCTGATCCGTTGCCTTCTGGGCTGTTTGCCCCAGTGGACAACCCGAGGGCAGAAAGGCTGACCATTCCCTCACCAGCGTAACGGAGCTGGAATAAACCCCACGTTTCTGCCAGACCCGTGCAGTTAAGGACCTGCTGGCTTCTACTGCCCTCTTAAATGGACCTGGGAAGTAGCGTCAGCCTCTGATTTGTCCTTTTTGGCTCAGTTTCTGCTGCATTTATTTTTACTCTCACTCTACATCCTTCCTCCTCTGCTGTCTTTTGATTCTTCTCTCTTGTTCTTGCTTTCACATTTTTCCTTCGGTCACCCCACCACACTCAGTCATTTCTTTCTTCCCTTCTGGCTCACAACACTTTTTCTTTCTGCTCATTTTTCAGTAGGCATACAGCACATTGCTATTTTCTGCCCTTGCCACCATTTAATCACACATTTGATCAAGGACAGGTCTCTTCTTCAATTTCAGTTCCTTCTCGCCTTTTCCCTACGCCGCCACCCCGCACCAGTTCATCATAAAATTCTTGCTGACATAACATTCTCTCCAACAACAATCATTCATCAAAAAAGGGCTGGTCCCTCCACCACCACCCCGCACCAGTTCATCATAAAATTCTTGCTGACATAACATTCTCTCCAACAACAATCATTCATCAAAAAAGGGCTGGAAAGCCTAAATCTCTTTAGGTTTGTTGCTTTGTTTTGTTTTGTTTTTAAAAAGAATACAGCTTAAAAGGGTCCCTTAAGTCCAAACTGGGTTCACATGAAAGAGCAATGTGCTTCGATGACTAATCCTTACCTTCCAAAGTTAGCTGGAAGAAACTCCAAAAAGGCATCATTTAGATAGAGCTGGGTCAAATTTAGAAGCTGTGTGAAGCCATCTGGCAGCCTAAAAAAAAAAACATTTAAAAGCTTAATGCTCACACCGAAGTTGCTATGGAAATAATAACAATGTATATTTAGAAAGAGAAAGATCACTTTCTCTCTCACCTTCTTTTTCTACCCAAATTCTCAAGAACTTACTTGTTACAGACAACATTTTTGCACGTTCTCATCTTTTCCACGTTGCTATAACTACATCAAATTCAAATGCCTGGCACATTCAAGTTACATCAGCCTCTTCTCCCTTCCTACACGAGGGTTTTAAGCCAAAGGTGTTTTCTCTTTCTTCTATCTCCTTTTTTTTTTTCTTTTAAACTGAAATAATAAAATTTTATCCTTTCATCTCCTTCACTCCATTTTATGAATCATTGGATTACAACACAGATTTTTTTAATTACTATCATTGCAAGTTTTTTGAGAGAATAAGGGATGCCAAAGCCCCAACCAAGAGATTATGGAATGCGAGGATGCAGCCTGACTGACTTCCCAAAGACAGAGAGCACCAGCCCGCTGTGTTTAAAAGGCTGCACCCTAGGGACCGCTTGGCCAACACTTCCTGTACTACATGGAGAGACACACAGGACACAGATACACCAACCCTGGATTTCACACAATTAGAAACTGAGATTAACTCTGCACACTGAGACTCAACCCAACGCCTCTAGTGCACTGTGTGCAAACTCTCTGCACTCGCAGTATATGAACGCAAGCTACTGATACTCACTTAGAGACTGGATTGACACTGGCTTCAATAATTGTTAAACACTTACAACATTTAATATTTTCTGGAAAATCTTGAATTCCTAAAAAAATAATTAAAGAATTATTATACACACATAAAAAACTGACTTTTTTTGTTCATAAATGTGTCCATTTGGCATTTTCAGATCAGACTTAAGCTACAACAGGTAGAATACATATATTTAGTATTACAGTGCCTAAAAGATGACATATTTTCTGGAAAATCTTGAATTCCTAAAAAAATAATTAAAGAATTATTATACACACATAAAAACCTGACTTTTTTTGTTCATAAACGTGTCCATTTGGCATTTTCATATCAGACTTAAGCTATAGCAGGTAGAATACATATATTTTAGTATTACAGTGTCTAGAAGATGACACTTAAGCAGTCAAAAATTACACCAGAACAGATAATATGCCTTCTACTAAAATCATTATGCTAAGGCTTGATTTATTGATTTATATAATCTAGAGTTAAACAGTGACATCATTTGTACTGATATTTGTGCCTTTCATTTCTTTCCAAACTGCTTATCTTTTCCTCCTTTGCCTCCCCCTTTTGTCGGGAGAAGACACATAGGATCCCGACAGCCTCGAGGCCTACGCTGAAACCTTTCCAAATTTGCAAGAGGGCCTGAACCTCATTTTCAAAACAAAGACACTTAAGTTCAGACATGCAAAGGGTTTTTTAGGCACATAAATGTGTAAATGTGTAATCTGGACTTGCACATCAGCAAATTAGTCGCTGGTCTTCTAAATCCTGGTGGTTGTTTACCTGTGGGCTTCTATGCTTAAACACGTTACACAAGAGCCCAGGGAGTATGAAGCCACTATGGAAAGTGGAATGGTTCGTAAGTGAGCTGAAAAATGGTCTCACGCCCCTATTTCTAATGTTTATTGGCCACAAATCACCACGGGATGCTATGGTAAAGCAACCTCTATTTTTTTAAGAGAAAAGTAAATGAGGTAGATTCTACTCAGCCTTCTCAAAAGTGCCAGACAGGAAAATAGTACATAACCATCAATAATCTAGAAAAAGAACATGTTTTCTACAAAACAAGTTTGTTAATCATTAGGAATTAAAGCATCATTATTGTTCATATTCATCACAATTCTGTAAAATATTTATACTTTTGATCTCTTACCATTTTTACTGATATCAAGTTCTTTGAGATTAACTAAGCTAGCAATAGTGGTTGGCAGACTCGAAAGGTCATTGTCTGGTATACTCAGTTTGCGTAAAGCTTGACAGTTGAACAGTTGCTGCAACATAAAAAGATACTTTACAGTGTTTCAGGAAAAAGATCAGTCTGGGATCATTATTCATACACAAAAGCAACAAATACCACAAAACATTTGCTCCATAAGAATTCAATAATTGGAAAATATTTTGAAAAGCCATTATTTGGCAAGATGTTCTTACAGGCTGCTCACAATCATAAACACAGCTTATACATCGTTGACAAGGATAACCAAAAGAGTTGATTGGCAGCAGGGATGTTCAAAAAGAGCTTTCTGTCCAAAACTGCACACTCATTGCGGTCACCATTTTGTAGGTACATGGTATTTCACGTGTGTCACATCAGCTGCAATTTTTTGGTGCCTTATGGTAAATCAAAAGATTTGATTTTATAATTTAATTTCATGATAGACTTAAAAACGTTTTGACTGCATGCAGAAGAAATCTTCTTGCTATCTTCCTTGCTATCTTCAAGGAAAAAAATGCAATTGAGGACTCAATTCTCATTTTCAATTCAAATTTTATAAATGTCAGAATTTCCACTGCAAAAACAAGTCCTCTTTTCAATCTGAAGTAACCAATAAATCATGTTGGAAGCACCTATTTAACACAGATGCTTTCCTCAAGAAATGTCATCATCTCAACACTTTACACACGTAAAAGTTAATAAACCAACCAGTGACGAAAACCAGTTTCACGTTTAGGTACGTTGCACTGGAACCCCCAGTACCAGCCACTCCTGTGCTTCCCATCACCTTGGACTGCAGGAAAGACCCGCTTAGCAGCACCCACTTTGGGGTGCAGGCTCTAAAAACATTGCTCTCTGCAAGAGTTAGAAGTTACTAAACCCCACGGGACTTTCTGCAAATGTGAATTCACCAAGCGGCACCAGAAAGTTCAGTGGGATCCAGAGAACAACTTCTCTTTGCAGGCATCTCACAAGGGTCCTGCAAATCTTAGTGTTGTTTACACCAGATTTAGTCTTTCTTTCAGACCTCAGTATCAGAGTGACGTCTATAAACTCATCTGCAGGCTATTTGGGAATGCTATGCACTTGATTGCCTAGGTGAAAAATTCAGCCAAGCACCCAGAGAGGAGAAAATCAACACACAAATGGTCTGCAAATGCCAACCTCGTACTTCACTTTAAGTAAATTTTAGATAATTTTGAAACTGAATTTTTCTGCTGTAACTTTCTATCATAATCCTTTAGAAAAACCCTGCTTTTCCTTCAGCATCATCTCCTCCCAGAAAATGGAGAAGGCATCATGTGAGCAAAAGCTGCTCAGAAGGAGAAGCACCACACCGAGTAGGAAAGGGCCTTTCAACAAAAGACACTTCACCGAACACCTTCGTACAGACAGTGTTTCTGATTTTCTCTCGTGCAACGTGCACTTGGTACTTCGAGCGGGCGCAGCAGCCCCCTCCCCATGCGCCCCGGCTATGACCAAGGGTGGGTGCTACTGTGCCCCAGGAGCCAACCCGGATGACAACGTTCTGTTGCAGACAATGCTAATAACGGGAAATATCTCCCCAGAGAAGGAGGAATCCCTCTGCAATGCATCGGAGACCACCTACTTTTCTCTTTTTTAAGGAAGCACATCATTTGGGGCAAGACTGGAAGGGAATGTAATTAATAGGCTCGAGGCTCTGCTCTGGAAATTTCCAGCCCCATTTCTCAACGAGAACAGCTGTAGGCCATAGGGAACCTGCAGGATTTGAATCACAGAAGGGTTTGGGTTGGAAGGGACCTTAAAGATCATCCAGTTCCAACCCCCCTGCCATGGGCAGGGACACCTTCCACTAGACCAGGTTGCTCCCAGCCTCATCCAGCCTGGCCTTGGACACTCCCAGGGATGGGGCATCCACAGCTTCTCTGGGCAACCTGTCCCAGTGCCTCCCCACCCCCTCCGGGAAGAATTCCTTCCTGCTGTCCAATCTAAACCTCCCCACTTTCAATTTAAACCTGTTACCCCTTGTCCTGTCACTACAGGCCCTTGTAAAAAGTCCCCCCCAGCTTCCTTGTAGGCCCTGGGTATGTATACAAACCACACCATACTACTGTACCTGGAAAATAAAATTCCCAGTACATGTTCCCCAGCCATTCCCCTGGAGAAATCTTATTTTAAAAACCAAGGAAGGCTTGGAACTTCAACTTCTGACAATATCTGAACAGATACAAGGCTTTCAAACTGGTGAATGAAGAAGCTTAATAAAAAATATTCCCTCTGGAGTCATTTTAAGATGTCCTGCTGTATCAGAAATAACACCAGAGTGTGAACACAGGTATGTAGGCCCAAAATTGCCCACTCTTTTTTACCTACTAGATTTTCAAGAAGTGTCTTTCTCAATTTCTAGTGCTTTGTGGCCTTGCCATCTTACTCATCGTACCGTTTGTCCATACTCCACTTCTGTCCCTTCCTGGCTGGGAACCCAGGGGTACTAATAGCACCGCGATCTCAGTTCCAACAAGGGGCTGCTCTCTGCATATCCCGCGTTCCTGACTACATGGCAATCGAGGCAGTTGGCTGCCAGGGCCACTGGAGAACAATATGAGATTTGTGCTCTTTACTTCCCACAGCTGTGAAACAGATTGGTGAACGTATCGGGGGGATTTGGCGTCAGCATTACAAAGAAATGACCCTTTGTAGCTTTGCAGGACAGAAACGTGATTTCTTAGGGGCAGATTTAGAAAAAGGATTCAGTGCCTTTAATGGAAACAATAACTTACATAGCAAATGCAGTGCAGAAGAAAAATACAGGTAATTTATAATGTCACCCGTCTCTGTGAGCTACACCCTGGTGATTACCTCAACACCATTCATATATTGCCTGTACTGTTCGTTCTTAGTGAGAGGTAGCTTCTAACTTCAGTAGCAAATTTAGCATGGCTGGTCTCTATTTCAGCAACAGGTGAGATGCTGAAACAGTGCTGGCTATTTCTAGAATTCGCTGATGGAGACAGACAATTTTTTCTTAAGGCAGTAAGCTAATGTTTTCCCTTACAAAATAGTCCAGATTTTACTTTACAAGGGAAAGCTTCTGGGGAGAATTTTCATCTCCTTCATGTTTTCCTGGATACTGATTGCCAGTGACTCCACCTTCATCAAAATCAAAATTCTTTTTTTAATTAGGCTTTGATTCATCTGGCTCGTACAAACAGGGACATACTTGCAGCAGCCACTCATGATAATGAAGTCAAAGGTAAATACAATAAAAGATTTGGCTAGATTTAGGGAAAAAAGACAATGAGAACTATGTAAGAACCCTGTAAATCCCTAAAAGAAAAGCAAAATATCAGAAATTAGGAACTAGAAATCCATTTTTAATGGAGACAGAAGGAAAAAAAAAAGGTATATGAGGACTTAAGAGTGTTTTTACCTGCTTTTTTTCACCAGATTTTTAAACATGATCAAGTGTTCTGATGATAGAAAGTTTAAAAATAATACTGTAATTTCAGAGGCACATGCCATTTGTTAAATAAGCAAAAATGGACAAAACTAATTTCCCCTGGAAGAAGTTATTTGAATTCACATTTACAGGGAGAGGAAAGTTCTGCCTATGGCAGAACAGAATGTGTAATACAAAAGTTAAGTCACATAGTGCCATTTTAAGAAAAAATGCCATCTTCTCTCCTAGAATATCAATTCAATAGTGAAAAAAGTTCAGAGCAAAAAATATTTAAGCAGAAAATTTGATAAAGAAATTATTTGGACTGTTTGATTTACAGTAATGATTAATATAGGTTTAAGACAAAAAGTTATGAATGGCATAAAGAAAGCAAATCAACACCACCATTAAACTTCTCTTACACAAGGCCAAGATACTCAAACTTCAGACCAACTGAAAGGATTTCTTCAATACATCAAAATATTATTTATATTAAAAAAGAGAGAAAAAAGGTGCAAAACCAGAGCCCTATACATTTACACCTCTCCAAGGTATGTATTTACTTGCTGTTCTGTTGGTCAAATAACAAATACAAAATAGGTGACACCAACGCAAAGGTTTCACTAGCGTGCATCAGCGTGCACTTCTCAATTGTGACTGGCACTAACAACTATCACCTTCACCCCAATTTCATAATTTTGGACCTCTGACCTTTGGCCCTCATTTTTTCCACACAGGATTATGGTATATTGCTCTTGGCCTATGCCCTGATATGTCTGTCTTCCATCATGCACTGCAATTTAGGCTAATACCATGGTGACATGTACTTTCAAGAGACCCAAAACAAATATACCAAAAACCCCCAGCTAAATTGGACACTTCATATGCCCTTCACTAGGATTCTTCAGTACCATAACTCAAATACACAACATTAACAACATATTATTATTATTATTAAAAGAGGAATAGTCCCAAAGGGATTCTCTAGCAGTAAAATGACCTCTACCATGATCCATTTCATAATTCTGGGGACAGAAAAAAATACCTGGCTCCCTGCTGTCCTTTCTAGGAGCAGGAGAAGTAAGGCAGTTCTCCATATAATTTTTCTGATTGTAGCCACCCTGCCCATCTGTAAAGAATTTCCTGATGGAGTGAGCAATTTAAGCATTGAACCATCCTATCCGACTAAAGGAACTCCACGTAATGGAAAAAGTGCGTTTTCTACATTTGTAAATAGAATTTACGTAGTCTGTATGCAGCCTAAGTAAGAAATATGTTGAGAGATGATGAAGAATGGATTATAGTGGAACAATGTTTAATTAAGGACTTGTAAGCATCTTTCATTATTGCTGAGAAAAATTCAATTAAGGAACGGATTACATTACTTCATGCTTCATTATGTAGCTAGCACCTACTATTAATTGCTTTTTCCACTACCTTGCCCTCTTTTGTTTCCAAGACACTTAAGTTAGAGTAACTTTTAATTCCTTATAGTAAACATTAATCAACAGAAGAAGAGATTTAAGGATTCTGTAAGTTTTACGCAGGAAGGATAACTAAACGATCTCGCTGCAGGACCTCATTAGCAGCTACAAAAACGCTGGTCAGACGGTGCTGGCGTTTCTCCCACAGGGAGAACCGGCTCAGCCTGAAACAGAGCTCACTTTTCAGAGCTGTGCTACGGAGGACCCACGCGTCAGATCCCTACCCAGACCCCATAGTATTAGCATACTCCTGGTCGAGGTACCGAATGCTCTATTAATTACTCGTTGGGCAAGAAGCGCTTCTTTTGCACAACTCTTAACATCCCAAGCGAAGACTTCGCTGGCTGCGCCATGGCTCTTCCCACAGCGAGCAGACCTCCGGGCCAGGAGCAAGCCCCGTTCCAGAGCTGAAGCACACGCCGAGCGCACGTTACAAACACAACTCCGACGGCCGCATCGCAGGCGGAACACCGATTACCTTAGGTAGCTCTTCAATTTGATTGGCGTCTAGGTAAAGCTCCTCTAATGTCCGTTCAAAGTTAAAAACCTCCTTTGGCACCTGCTGTAGGCCACAGTGAGAGTAGTCCAGCACTGAGACGATTTCCTCCTCGCCGCGAAAACACCGGCAGGGCACCAAGCGGCCGATAATTTTCCGTTTGGTTGTCATCTCCAAGCAGCATACTGAAGGAAAAGGGGGAAAAAAGAAGTTTTCTGAAACATTTTGGGGACTATTTCTTTAGAATTATTATCAAGACTCGGTCTATTAAATAAGTGATATCTGTATCACGTTTCTTATTCCACCTTTCTATGGAAAGGTGGGATTTGCCAGCGTAATCACAGAAAGCAATCTCAATACGTCATCTGCTCCCTACAGGGGACAGAAGAAAACACGCCAAGGCCATCCACGGCTATCGTCTCCTTCAACGTTACCATCAGCTGGGTGAATCCCACACGTACCGACACGTTCAAAGTACAAAGCGACCACCTTTGTACCCCGTGTTTTGCTCCCTTGGACTGGGAGCCACTGAAGTGAATCAGGCAGAGTCATTTGGTCCCGATGCACCCTGCCAAATGCCCCCGTGTACTACATACTGTATATAAATTCCTTAGCTTTCCA
>NW_010242313.1:28531-63307 GCF_000690775.1 Eurypyga helias | reverse complement strand
TCTTTCCAACCATACGAATAGAGAACAGGATACGTAAATGTAATTGGTTACAAAACTGCTAAAGCAACCCAAAACCAGGCAGGATGTTTACCTGTCATTCCTGCCTCTCTTCCATTACCTTACTCTGGTGAAAACTCAGATAAGGGGCTTAGCAGAAATGCCATTAATTTTTCTGCAGCAAAATAAACGCCTGGGAAGCTTCACTGGAGCCCGTTCCCTAACTCCTCCTAGTCCAGATGCCAAGTTCTTCCAACCTTCCTTGCACACACTGTTTGTATCAGATCTCTCCCAATCTTTTACAGTGTACCTGCTCCCACTGCCACTGCACATCCCACACAGCCAGCTCGTCTGGTCTCGGAAAGTTGGTATTTGGGTGTTGAAAGCGGCTTTATTTGGGTGTTCAAAGCGGCTTTGGCCATTGCTACTTAGTCACCTTGCACCAGGTTCTGCCCGACTTTCGGATCACCTGCAGTTGTGGACTCCAGCAAAGCGTCGCAGCTGGGATGTAGCAAGGGAGAGTCCGTCCATCCCAAAGGAGAACCCCGGCACGTAGCGGGGTGTCCCGGTCGGGAACGGGCCAGCTGCCAAACCGGTGTCCAGCACACAAACACATCTGCCTGGCCAGAATGTAGCAAGGGAGAGTCCGTCCATCCCAAAGGAGCACCCCGGCACGTAGCGGGGTGTCCTGGTCGGGAACGGGCCAACTGCCAAACCGGTGGCCAGCGCACAAACACCTCTGCCTGGCCAGGATGCCAGCCCAGGCTGGGGAAGGGGTGCAGCACAACACTCGACACCAGCCTGCACCCCACCTGGGCAAGCCGCCCAAAGAGCTTACCGGAGAGTCCGTCCATCCCAAAGGAGCACCCCGGCACGTAGCGGGGTGTCCTGGTCGGGAACGGGCCAACTGCCAAACCGGTGGCCAGCGCACAAACACCTCTGCCTGGCCAGGATGCCAGCCCAGGCTGGGGAAGGGGTGCAGCACAACACTCGACACCAGCCTGCACCCCACCTGGGCAAGCCGCCCAAAGAGCTTACCTGAGCGTATGAGATCAAAACAGGTGAAAACTGTAAAAGCATCGGCCACAGAACGCGTGCTTCACAAGCAAAATCAAATCAGCTCTCACGCCGCAGAGGCTCTTTGGATTCAAGCACAGGAAGCATTTGCAGCTGCCTATTTCAAGCATTGACACAATAAAAATAAATGCTCTTGGAATATCAAATTATTTGTAGCTTTTGGAGCCATTTGAAGATAATGAGCAATTGAACAGTGACATGTACTTCAAAAACTACTCAAAAACATTCTTCCCATAGGCATGACAAAGCACTTAGCTCTGCATTCTTCTCCTCTACTGTAGGCAAACACATGAAACAAACCCCGCATTTCATTTTAATAGAAACCCAGAACAGCAACAGCGTAACAGAACAGCCAGAAAGCGTACAAATAGCGAGGTGATAGGACTGTACTAAAAACAGCAATCGCACCGGCAAACACATTGAAAAAACCAGATTTTTCTTTTGCTTATGTAAATGAAAGTGTTCCCATTACTGCACTTAACAAAAATATCTCTAATTTCTTACTCAGTAGGAAACAGTGTTAAAAATTAGAAAGAAAAAACCACAGAGGATAAACCAAAGTGAATGAATTAATCTGCCTTCCTCAAAAGCTATGGTAAAACTGGATTGTCATGATAAATCAGGTTGGTGGGATTATCTGGTTATCTATTGTAACTCATAGAATCATAGAATCACAGAATGTTTTGGGCTGGAAGGGACCTTAAGGATCATCTAGTTCCAACCCCCCTGCCATGGGCAGGGACACCTTCCACTAGATCAGGTTGCTCCAAGCCTCATCCAGCCTGGCCTTGAAGACATCCAGGGATGGGGCATCCACAGCTTCTCTGGGCAACCTGTCCCAGTGCCTCCCCACCCTCTCTGGGAAGAATTTCTTCCTGATATCTAATCTAAACCTCCCTGATTTCAATTTATACCCATTACCCCTTGTCCTGTCACTACAGGCCCTTGTAAAAAGTCCTCTCCCAGTACCCTTGTAGCCCCTTCAGATACTGGAAAGCTGCAATGAGGTCTCCTCGGAGCCTCCTCTTCTCCAGGCTGAACAAGCCCAGTTCTCGCCGCCTTTCGTCATAGGAGAGGTGCTCCAGCCCTCTGAGCATCTCCGTGGCCCTCCTCTGGACTCGCTCCAACTGTCCTCTTCAGGAAAAAAACTAAACCAAACCAGAATTTGATCTGGATAGATGAGCAATCTGTATTTAAGAAAGGATCAGTAATGGAATCAGACAGGGACCTGAAGGTGAATTACGGCACACTGCTAAGATTTTGTGAGAAAATCAGTATGAAGCAGCTCCACTACAGAAACTGCTGCTTACAGAGTATTTTCTGGAAGAAGGGCCATGGGAAAGTATGAATTTAAATGTATTTTGATACCCTTGATACAAGTGGCTTTGCATGTGTCCATAGTCAGCTCCATTATTTACCCTTTGTAATTAAAAAGAAAAGAAATATGCTGAGAAACCTGTAAAAAATGACCCTGTGGATTTATGTTGTTCATTGCAGTCATTTCAGAAAGCACCAGTACAGAATTAAAGGACCTGTGGTACCACTGAAAGGAGTAAAATTTCATGCCCTGTGGACTAATGGTAATTAAACCTTTTATTTATTTCAGCATTATTAATTCCTACCCTGGACTAATTCCAGCTCCGGTAATTACACTTTTCTTACCTACCTTCCAGTCTCTCATAATTTTAATAGAGCTTTTCTTTTGTTCTGAGGGCTACTTATTGTAAGAGGATTGTCACTTGAGATCCTTGGGAACAAAATTTAAGTCAAAAAGCCGACCTCCCAACTTTGGGAGGCTGAGTCACCATACGCATTGTCGCTTTATCAAATTCCTTAACCCCGGTAAGTGACACAGAACATCTTCCCACTTCCTCACAGAAACACCAGTGCTTAGTACTCTTCCCCACTTAAACCCGTGAAATCACCTAACTCTCCACAGCCCAGCATCAGAGGTCACTGCTCACCCTACGTCGCACGCTGTACAAAGACTGCACGCTCTGAAAGATCATCTCTATCGGTCAAACATCAGAAGTCAAAACCCAAGACAGGTTGTCCATTTGGTGTCACATGTAGAGAACACTAAATTTTCAGATCTCATCAGACCACACAGAGAAATGCTCAGCAACATGGAAAGCTGTAAAAACTGTCCCGCAACAGCAGTGGGAACAGGTGGATTTTTTCAAAAGCAAAGGAATCAGTACATCCCTTTTTTTGTGATTCTGCCTAAGGAAATCTATTAACATCTTAAGTCATAATGAATTCTATAGAACTGTATTCCCAACAAACTGTAATGTACCATTTTTCAACAATTCAGAGAAACAAAATGAAACACAAACACATTTTTCCCGACAAAAGCGTAGAAATATTACGACCTGTTTTCTGAATGCTTTTTAAAAAATTTATTCCTTCTTGAGTGGGATTAAAGAAACTATGAAACATAAACATAAACTGCTATTTATCAGCCTCGTGCAAGCATCTCATTATCATTATCTGCAGTTTATTCTCCCGTAAAGCAAATTCCTAATCTAAGAAAACGTATTCTTACAGAAATCACCTACAGTGAAATCTAATCTCTCCGCAATGAATGGATCTTTTGTACCACATGATCCCTAATCCCTGCTTCTCAGTAATCATGGGAGAAGATGTTCTCCGTACCTATTTAAAAGGCAGAGAAAATTGCTGAATGCCTCACAAAACTCTGATTTAAAGATGGAACACAATAGCTCGACAAACTTCAAAACTTCACGTATCTCAAAAGGAGAGGCAGCAATTTTTTTCGGAAGCCAAGATAGAAGAATTTATTTTTTTATCTCAGAAGCTTTTTCCTCTGCGACGGACCTACACATGATCAGATACAGCCATTTCCTTTCTCACAAAATAATTAAAAATTAGCTAAAAAAAAAAAAGTTTTTTCATCTCCTTGAAAATGTTTTTGTCTAATCAGTTTAGTTTTATCCTAAAACATGCAAAGTATTATCTTCAATGTGCTTTACAGTAAGAACAAGTAGCAAGTGCCAATTATTGGGCAAGCAATTTGGAAGTGTTGGAACTTAAAAAGCAGTTTCAAATTGATTTGGAATCCACTGTTGTTGATAGTGCATTTAAAATAAGAATTCCCAAATGCCACAGTTGAAAGACCAGACTGTAGTTATGAAGTCAACTCTGTTGATCATCCTGGACCTGTGAAACTTCAAATGCACATATTTAGCACATGCTAAAAAAACCCCAAACGCCAGAAAAACCCAAACACCAAAAAGACAGGGTAGAAAGCACTGGTCAGACTATTACAAAGGCTTTGTGATTTGTAAAAGCTTTGGGTTGTATCAGGCTCACTGGCTTATATCAAGCATGACAAGAATCATTCTGCTTCCATGAGGAAACCAGCTCCTATAATGATGGACACTATGGAAATCTAGGCATCTCATTCTTCAAAGGAATGCTGTATAACCCTTTGTTTAAAAACCAGTCGTAGACTTTACAATAATCAAATCATACAGAACTTAAAAAAAATAGTTGCCTGTAGAAGACAGAAATTTGCCCTCACAAAATGTACCAGATGTAATTCTCCCAGCACATTCTGCTGAAAGAACAATCCGAGTGAAATCAGATGAGAATTAATGGTGACTCTGACATTATACATTCTGATCCCACTACCCAGCCAGGACGGATTATCTCCAAGCAGCCTTAACCCTGCTCTCTGATAGAAGCTCCACGGGATCGCTGTGTTGTAACATGCCTGGCACGACACAGCAGCTGCCCCAACTGTATGTTCCTGAAGGCCTTCAAAGTCTTCACTAAAAATAATTTTAAATCACTGAAGGCAATTCCAGTACCTGAAGGGGCTACAAGGAAGCTGGGGGGGACTTTTTACAAGGGTCTGTAGTGACAGGACAAGGGGTAATGGGTTTAAACAGAAAGAGGGAGATTGAGATGGGACATCAGGAAGGAATTCTTCCCGGAGAGGGTGTGGAGCACTGGGACAGGTTGCCCAGAGAAGCTGTGGATGCCCCATCCCTGGAAGTGTCCAAGGCCAGGCTGGATGAGGCTTTAAGCAACCTGGTCTAGTGGAAGGTGTCCCTGCCCATGGCAGGGGGGTTGGAACTAGATGATCTTTAAGGGCCCTTCCAACCCAAACCACTCTGTGATTCTTAGAAGCAAACAATAGTTTTCTGACACCCTTTTTCTACAGTTTAAAGTAGATGTATGAAGAAAAGAGGTACCTAAAATGCTGCTGTAAAAACCTCCAGAATTTCCATCTGTATAATTGGAAACATAAATCAGCTTCTCATTTTCTGGTTTTCAGTACAGATTAATTATGGATTTAATTTTTCTACCAAACAAGTTTTCAGTGTAACACTGAAGTACTATCTCGGGGAGGCCGTAGTTCGCTGACGTGCTTCCAGACTCAACGGGCCTGAGTCCAGATTCCAACAGGAAGGAAAACAACCAGTAGTAAGCACCGTAGGAGCAGCCTGTGTGGCCTGACAATGCATCATACATAAAATGGTGCACATCCTTGAAATCTCCTTCCGAAAACAGCAAGAAATTGAGAAGTTGAGGTGATCTGGTAGCGCTAGAAAGCTACAGAGAAATCCTGAAAATAGAAAACGTTGAAGCCTGAATGAGACCATTACGAGGCTGAAATTAGTAATATTGGTAACATTTGCCAGAGGGTTCAGAAAATATTAATTATATTCAAAGCAGCAGACAATCCGCTTCACTGATTTCTTTGTCATACATCACAGGCAAGTGATGATTTTTCTGCTCCTTTTTTCTGTCTCTTATTATCAGCACAATCAACAACATTAGCATGCTAATATGTTGGCTCTTCGCAGCCTGTTACGCTACCCAGCCTAGAAATCACAAATCTGTCAATCACTAAACCAATTGCAGCTTCCATCGCCTCCTTCTAGTTCTCCCGGAGGTCCTGCATCACTCCAGGAGCGCTGAAAGGGAAGAGCAGGTCCTTGGACCTTAGGAAGGCACTGGGAGTTTTCCAGTTCATTCCAATAGCCAGAATTTATATTTTCTCTGCTGAAACAGGCACATGAAACAGAACAAAACTGAGCATATGGTTGTAACTAACAAACAAAACTACCACAAAACAACCCTCAAATTTCCTTTTCCTCATGGATACTCTCCCAGCACTGGCCAGACACCCACTCACCCACCTTTGTTCTCTTTCTTCTCTTTGCATTAATTCTGTGTGCTGGTTAGGGGATTTACACTGAGGCCATTTTCAGCCTGGGTCACCGAAATAATCAGGGAACTTCAAGGCCCTCAGAGTCATCTTAACTTTCAGTGCAACTTCTCAACAGAAACACAGCGTTGTTAATAACTTTGGTATTTTTTAAAAGTAAGTAGAAAGATTGTATCTGGACATATGAGCTTCATCCAGCTTTTAGCGTTTAAATATGCCAACATTTCTATTATAAGCATCTTTGTGCGCATCATCTTAGTGCTGTATGAAACTCTGTGTGAGCTTTTGCTCATTTATTTCTTTGCTTAGTCAGATGTATAACTCCTAATACCTCCATTTTGCAGTTTTTATTCTAGTCAAGACTTTGTCCATAGCCATAATACCAAACTGGTGACATGAGAATTACAATTATGTAAGCTCTTACATCAGGAGTCACTGCTATTTTTCTCATTCTTACAATTCTCCAACTCAAAAAGTAGTTCTGAGGAAACGTAAGCTGCTTATTTTTCGCCTGAAAACCAGCATCCCTCTTCCTTAAATCTGTATGTCACCTATAAAATTTGCTTTGGTTTCCCTTGAAGATATCCAAATGGGAAGATGCATTAAGACCTCTGCGGATGACGTTCCAATTCTTCACTGGAAACACAACTTTGGTTACCCACATCTAGGGAAAATTAACTGACATTGGAAGAGAGACAAGGAGGGACTAGAACAAACACAGAGAGCGCATGGCAGCAGGAAATAGCCCACTCGAGACAGCTGCTGCCCAGGAGGCGGCAAAGGGGCAGTGCCCATGGCCGAACCCCTCGCTGGTGCCCAACTCCCGCTGCCCAGCCGCTGAAGCTCCAGCTGGGGATTCCTCTAGTGATGCGCCGTGGACCCACCAGCTCTACCCAGCCTCCCTTACGGAAGGAGCAGTGCTTTCCCCATACACTCCGGCAAAGGAGAGACACGTGCATCCAGGGAAGATGCTCACTCAAGGAGGAGCGTGCTTGAATTGGTCTTGAAGGCTGGATACGAGAAAATTTGTGAGTCAAACCAACAAAGTCTTTTGCCATCCTGCTTTCAGCGTGAGTATGAGGTAAAAAGCACTGGGTACCTCTGAAACAAGACCAGTTTGTCTCCGATTGTATCGACCAGTACAACACGGCAGTCTGGTGAGTGGTATTTGACTCAGAGCACAATTCCTGTGAGGAGCAGCTGAGGGAGCTGGGGGGGTCCAGCCTGGAGAAGAGGAGACTCAGGGCAGATCTTATCGCTCCCTACAGCTCCCTGAAAGGAGGGTGCAGAGAGGGGGGGTCGGTCTCTTCTCCCAAGGGATGGGACAAGAAGAAACAGCCTCAAGCTGTGCCAGGGGAGGTTTAGACGGGATATCAGGGACAATGTCTTCCCGGAAAGGGCTGTCAGGCATTGGAATGTGTCCTCCTGATTATACAATATATATTAATATTCACTGCTCTTCAACTCTGTGTAGAGACTGGCATCTTTACAAGTGGTGGCCCTGGCAGTGCTGGGGGAACGGTTGGACTCGGTGGTCTTAAAGGGCTTTTCCAACCTAAACTATTCCATGATTCTGTGACTTCACAGCAGTGGAGCCCCAGCCACATATGTGTTTATCCATACACACAGACAAGCGAGTGCTCAGGAGGCAGAGCAGGGACTGTGCGTGAACAGGTTGGTCACATCATCCACAGCCAAGGCCTGGCTGGCCAGCCATCCTCTCCATCACATCCAAAACATCCACCACTCTGGTTTTAATATACTCTTCTGAACAGGGGTCGGGACTTCAAACCCATCTTTGTTACTATGAGCTGCTCAAGAGAAACCAAATGAGACTCTATGGTTGATTATTTTCCCCAGCGATTCTGATAAATACAGTTTTGGGCTGGAAGTGTGGAAAATAAATAAAAGAAAAAGGAAAAAAGGCAGTTTAGTCTATGTTAATAAATCAATGATAAGACCTATGCAGGAGCAGTGTTAGAAGACTCACAGGAGGCAATAGCTGCAAGCACAGCGCTGAGGAGCGTGCTGTGGAATTTCAGAGGAAGGCTCCAGTCTGCAGACACTGGGCTCTGATCCCAGCTGGCCAGGGAGAACACAGCTTCAGAAAAACAATCAAAGCTTCGGTGCCTTCAGTTAGGGTCCGACTCTTTGCGAGGTTCCAATTAGAATATTTTAAAAAAGGAGAAAGCGCACTGCTTGGTTTGACCAGATCTCTTTCCTGTTTACCTCATTTTCTCCATCCGAAGTCACTATTTTTTGTTACAGCTTCACATGTCCTGCTCAGAGGGCAAGAAACATTTTCTACTGCAATTTCACACTTGAGCCAGGTGAAGGAACAAGGCATATCGCTTTTATGTTCTAACTGGTAACTCAAATCTAGGAATCTAAATATTCCACTGTAGAAGCCATTTGTAAGAGTTTTCATTAATCTTCCTCAAAAGATTAAGAAACTATTATTTCTAAAGGCAAAGTCACAATAGCAGAATTATTAGAATGCTCCAAAGTACATTTTGCCTCATTAACAAAAGAGAGGTGTGAAATATTATCTGAGTTGTTTTCTTGCACAAACATACCATGATAACCAGCATATCTTACCCAGAAATACCGTTTAATGCATGGTAATCAAATTCTCTTCATTATATTTCCATTATAATAGTCTGCATTCAAGTTCGTATTTAGATTTCACTAATCCTAAAACCAAATAACCAAGCATGAATAATCAGATTTCAATTTACCTCTTGTCTCCTGAGAATATTACTCACAGAAAGTTGTACACAATTATCAGAAAGGTAATTTTTTCTATCTTGGCTACCAGACCTGGGACATGACTTATGACTTCACCATCATGAGATTTGGGAAATTTGCAAAAAGAGTAAAGTAAAATTTAAGACAGAATTATTTCTGCTCTGTATCAGCCAGTTTTGAATACCCACACCTTTAACCCTCCTCTGTGACGCAATCTTTACCTTTTATGACAAGCTATCCACTGATTTCCATTAAAGCTTCCTATTGGTCTTGCCTCATTATTCCCAAGTGAGATTTTCTGAGTAAATGTTTCTTTGGATGCTGTTTACCTTGGACAGTGATGGTTCCAATACCAAAGACAGTTTAGTGACAGCTGCAACAGTTGTGGTGCTTTGGTCTTCATAAAAGTGTGCATCTTATTCTCCCTAAAGACAGTTATTGCATAACCTTATGGAAAACTCCAGTTTTTTTCAGTTTCTTTTCATACAAGAACTGAGAGAATTTCAATAATTTGTTGTGTATTAGTAACACATGCTGTAAAATAATAATTACGCTCTTAATTGCTAGAAATTACAATCAGTTTGATGGCTCACCCTGCAGACAATTAAGTAGGAGAGAATCCCAATAACGTAAGACGAGAAATAGCCTTCTTTGGAACGTGTGCTTTCTGGGAACTGGGAAATTTACATTTCAACTCAGATCTTTGATGGCTTTCAGCTTTTACTTGAGGTAATCCTTTAGTTTAAACGCTGATCTGGTATGAAATGTAGTATGAAATATGCTTTATTTCTTGCCTTATGGTGTAATGGATTTTGCTACCCAGACGATGGCTGGAACTGCTATCCAAAGGCACAGTACAGAAAACATAATTTACCTGCTAAACACACCAAGTAAACAAATTGGTATTTAAATATGAGCTATTTAACTTTCATCCAGCCTGGGTTTCTCCCTCACAGAGGAAAAGGATCTCACAGAATACCCAATTACTTTGCAGCGGTTTACATCACGATCCGCCCGCATTATTCCTGACATACTAATCAGCTTAGCAGGAGCTTACTGCAGGAGAACTGTATGCCTTCTGCTGAGCTGGCAGAATGAAAGTTCCAGAGACGATAACGTGCCGCTACAAACTGCGGCTAGAGAAGAAGGTTCAATTACAAGTGACAATGATGACTCACAATGAAAGCTGATCTCCCGAGAGAACCCAGGCAGAGATGTGCTGGGACAAGGGACCCTTCTCTTCCTTCCTATTACTGCTACCTTGCCCAGCAGGTGCGTGATCCAGTCACACCCAGCAGACGGTGCTGGGTCCAAACCAGAAGGAGATTAAGTTCCTTTTCAACATGTCACAACACCTATTGGTTCAGAGATCTGTATTTCCAAAACACAGTCACGGCTAAAATACACATAACTAACTGCCTAGAAAATGCACATTGCTCGCTACCACGGTCGATGGCCACATCCAGTCACACATCTTCCTCAAAAACCTCTTCCTTTCTGAAAAATAGGAATTCGTTAATCATAAAAAATATACAGTTCTGATTCCACCTGAGATTTTCTGCCAACCTTCTGCACCACTCCAACTCCACCTTGTAACAGTTTCTAACCCTTCACGTCCCCACTGTGAGTATTCCTACTATTCCTTGCAATTCTCCTGAGGTCCAGTCTAGCCCACAGCCCACAGGACTGCGTTTAGGCTTCAGGGTGCAGATTATGTCCTACTTCTACACCAGAAGGAATTCTGCTTGTGTACCATTCCGCTCCAGTAAAGACTGTACGATCCCATTGCAGAACTATGAATGTGTGCTATGAATTCACAGGAAAGATGCGCACAGAGTATTCTCTTTCTGTCCAACCCTACTGACTTCTCCTTAAAATCTTGCAACGTCCAAAGTCTATGGCAGGAGACAATCTTGGAAAACTACAGGCAAGCGTAACAAGAGATTTCATAAGAGAAGATGTGGATCAATGCCAAAATGATGTATCACTCTTGGAACAAGTTAATTGTGTCATGGCAAAGGAGCCTAGCTCTTTACTGATTTTTCATGAGTAAATATCACAGTTTATTCAACGCATGCAAAGAACATCGAAGGAAAGGACACCACTAGGAACTGGAAAAGGGAGACTTCCAACATTACGGTTGCCTACAAAACCAAATTCTTCCCGGAGAGGGGGTGAGACACTGGGACAGGTTGCCCAGAGAAGCTGTGGATGCCCCATCCCTGGAAGTGTCCAAGGCCAGGCTGGATGAGGCTTGGAGCAACCTGGTCTAGTGGAAGGTGTCCCTGTCCTTGGCAGGGGGTGGGACTGGGTGGGTCTTAAGGCCACTTCCAACCCAAACCATTCTATGGTAGGATTGGGCCAGAAGGCATTGGCCTTTTAAATCTGAATAAAGCCCTATCAGACCTCTTTTTGCTCCAAATGTTCTCAAAGAACAAGAAACAAAAATCTTTAATTGCCTGACACAAACTCAGCTCCTGTTTTTAACGATTTAAAAAAAAAAAAAAAATTCAATTCAACAGTTTGTGCATGTAACTCCCTACCAAAGTCCAGCGAGTCTCAGCAGCTTAGATCAGTCACTCTCAAAACGCTGCAGACAATGGTCCATCTTGTATTTTAGATACCAGAACACCTAAAAGTCAGGTTTACTGTGCAGCCGGGATAACAACAAATATGTTTAGGGGTATCATGGAAAATAAAGATGTCTGCTTGGTTTGTTCCACCCTCCTACATATGCACTACTGCTCCCGGCAGTAGGGCCTGCTGTGCTGTAAGGGGTTCGTGTCTCACCAATGGTGTTGAGAAAGAAAAGAAGAAAGACCAGATGCAAAGCACTGCTTTGCTGTTTGCGGGGAAGGCAGAAGCGGTCAGTGTGTATCCTCTGCTGGTTAATCTTCTAGCTCATGCCTATTCTCTACTCTTTCAAGGCATAAATCAATAGTACTCAGCCATTTTCCGGTCATATTTTGCAGAATACATAACTTTCATTACCACCACAGCCACTGAGAACTGACGTCCTTGCAGAATTCACACGCCCGGAGACTCGCCAGCCCACGCCAAGAAGCAGATTGACCTCACCTCCTCTTGTTCTCACCTCGCTAGCAAGCTAGTCCTTCACGTTCCTTCATGGTCAGCGCCCCAAGAATGCCAACTTAGTGTCCCACACATGAGGGCTCTGAAGGGGATGGGATGCACAACCCATTCAAAAAAGGGCATTTGAGCAGAACTGTATTTCTCAAGGTTCCCATCAGCAGAGGGCTCTAGAACTACATTCTCTTAAGGACCATCTTCCCTCCCATGATTAATCTGTCCCAGTTTTTTTTAGTCAATTAACATGCTGTTCTTATGGTACAAATGTTCTCTAAAAAAATTCTCACAGCTGAGCTGTCAAACACTGAAATTCAGTACATTGGAATGTCAGGTTTTTAACAAAGTCCCGGAGTTTGTAAAGTATAATCAGAACTTTAATGCCCAATTATGCAATCTTCGCAATGACTTTCTGAAGAGAATTTTATCACTTTCATTGTAAACTGGAATCATCAGCCAGAGCTGTACCAAATCGTTCCACTCCAGAAATACAAGGGCTTGATTCTTCATGGAGAGGTTCATCGGACCATCAGACTGCAGGTGGGGATGTAACAGCTCTGGAAGTTTCAAGCCCTTTGGCGCATTCCTTCCATTCAGCAGCAGTGATTATCTTTGGGGTTGTTTTTTTAGTATTTCCCTTGTTTATGCATGCTTTTGTCCAGTGGTCATAATTCAATTGCTAACTGTTCACCCTTACAAAACGTAAGGTCTTGCTTTGTCTCAGCTATTGAGTTTAGCAGACACCCTTCAAGGGCTAAGACACCTCCCCTGAGCAAGCGCAATGAATGCTAAGCGTCCAATGTAACTTCCCACAGCCTGAAACAAGATTAAAAAAATGTGGACAAAGAGCTAAGCAATATTTTAGCATCCACCCACCTGCTAAATTAAGTCTTGGTTGGATATAAACAGTGATAGCCTTTCGGCAGCAACTTATAAATAGACATACAGCTCCCATTGAACAATCTGCTCGGTGACAAGGAGTCTGAAAAAGGAGCACGAGCTTGGCCTAGAGGCACGTTGATGTAAGCTAGAGAGAATGGAAACACAGAATTTCCTCTCCTTGACTGAATTAGCAAAACTATGGTGTTTTATTGGACATCTAGTGGAAGGTGTCCCTGCCCATGTCAAGGGGTGGAACTGGATGGTCTTTAAGGTCCCTTCCAACCCAAACCATTCTGTGATTCCATGATACCTCTGTACCAGGTATCAAGTGTTATAATCATTTGGATAACTACAAGCCAAAGGAAAATTTCCACTGAAGTAGGTACTAAGCTGATGTCAAATGAAATGGAAGACATATACCCAGATCTGACTGAATCACAGCTATGCCAGAATGTTCATACTAATATTTGTAAAGGTGTTAAAATATACTCCTCATCCCAGTTTAAAATGTTCAGGTTAATTCTTACAGGAACCATTCATAATATAATTTCATCTGCTTCAGAATATGCCACAAGCAGATGCATTTTACAAAGATTTAACTCATTTTTCTGAGCTGCATCAATGTAGTATTTGATATATCTTTTTCCACAATCAAATTGCATATTCCTTATTTTATCATTCTTACAGCGTAAGCAAAAGAACCAAGGATTTTCCTGAAGCTTTTATAAATTTATCTAGATATCTTATGATTTCAGTAGTTTATTGCATAATAAGTTGTTCCAGCAACATTGCTCCTGATCATTAAGAAAATGATGTATTGATAAATTTCTCCACATGAACGGCATAGCAGAACGCGGTCCACAATACCTATTCAAATGTCCTTTTGCATTTGACATATTCTTCTTGCTATTGCCTGACTCATCAAACCACTTTCATGCTAATTTATATTGAAATATTTATAATATATTCGTAATTCAACAGTTGAAAGATGCTTTGGCACTTTTCACTCCCTTTGTGAGACCCAGAGAAGGCAACGGAAAGGGATGCTGCATGGATGAGGATGTCCACATCAAAAACCAAACCAAAGCACCCCTACACTTGAATTATGTACAGTGAAGTCCTTAGTTTCGGGTGATTACCAACCACTGTGCATAAAGAAATTGGAAATCATGCCTTTACTAATTTACTATGGGCATTCGGCTCTCATAGCTTGGAGATGACTCTGCTGACATCTAATTAGACACATTCTTTGAGTTCCATAACAGTAAAATAAAAATTCAATCCCTCCATAACCTAAAAAAGGCAAACACCATCCTATCAGAACTTAATTTAAAAGAAACAAAATATTTTCTGTAACAATCTCTGCATTTAATTCCATCTGTTGACTGATAAGCAAGGTTCTCCCTAACCTACCATCGGAAGACACGAGGGAATGAGACAACACCTGAGCTGTTATCGCTTACGGCTTGAGGGGCGACGCACATGAAACCCGGCTTTTAACTCCAACCGCTGCAAGGACTTCCAACCCTCAGATATATTGGTTTTGACAGTTTTACACACTGTTGCCATGCAAGAGAGGGACTTGCAGAAAACTCTTCTGTAGAAGACAAGGCAAAAGCCAGGAAGAAGTTCCGAAGGGTACTTTTCAGGCTCAAGCTACAGAGCCAGTTTCTCGGCCTCTCAGTGAGGTTCACTGATTTGATGGCGTATGACTCTAGGCTGAAATAAAAAGGAGCAAAAAAAGAATACCACTGTGCTCAGACTGTCAGCTGCCTGGTGAAAAAAAAAATAATACAATGATCTGAAAATGAGGACAGGCAAGATGATGGCTCCGTGAACAAGATCAGGACACTGTCCGTTATTTTAATGGAGGGGAAAATAAAGAGAATTTGGAGTGGGACATGAAAGAATCTGGAAATGCATGAAAAAATCACCAGTAGTCAAGATGATTACAGAGAAGACATATGGGAACAGAGAGAGGTAGTACAGAACTGGAACAAAAGCTGAACAAAAGCTTTGAGGAAAGCATTCAGTCAATTCACAAGAAAGAGTAAATTGTAATTCCAGGACAGGAATGCAGTGATAGCTTTAGTCATGAACCACCGTCCTTTGATTTTGTAGCAACTGCCTCAGACCTTTTTATCTCTATAAAGAGGTGATTACAGCTTTGTTGGGTCAAGTGACATATGGATCAGGACTGCCCAGAGTACAGTACTCTGAGTGCCACTGAACCGCATTAGAAACTGAACATGAACATCTGAATTTCAGCCTGAATGAGGAAAAAACATTTGGAACAGCTTGGAATGAATCCCATTTCTCCCTCCCACCAAGGAAAACAGATGGTATCAGAAAGATGAACAACATCCCAAGTCTATGCTACTGTTCCTAAAGAATAAAAACAGGGAGGCACAGGAGTACATGACGGGAAGGAACTTCTCTGACAAATCATGACGCCCTACTACAACTTACAACCACGTCATTTAACCTCTTACCTAAACTCCTCTAACTCCATCTCCAGTCAAATGTTCTCTTGCTGCTGGCTAGTCCTACCTGAATGTTCTTGTAGGACTTCACTTTGCCTGAGTTTCATACAACTATTAATAACTGGCCTAAATTCCTCCAGTGGCTATTTATAACGACTTACTCCATTGCCAACATGCTCATTTATAGCTATGAACTTGACGGACCAGACACAAGTCTAACAGAATAAGGAAAGTCAGAAGCAACAGAAACTGTTAAAAGTCATCAAAACCAGATTCATTAAATACATTAAACTTATTTCCTTCCTAGTTATGAAATTTACTTCTATTGGTCATGAAATTCAGTCCGATAGGTATGAAATTGGTCCGATTCTGCAGTTCAGATAATCACAAGTTTCATCCTGCTCACCTGTCAGTCAAGTTTTTAGGACAACATTTCGAGATTCAAACTGTTGGTTATTGACAGCTGCCAAAACCAAGCTGGAACTGCTTTTGCTTTAAAACTTCTGTAGTTTTAGAAAATTTCTGAAAATAGGAAATATGTTTGGTAAGCATGCTGATATTCCACAGTACAAAAAGAAAATTTCATTAAGTCTTTAGGAAGGGAGTGTGAATCTGAGATCTGTGCCTCTTCAACCTATTCAGTGACATGCACTTCATGAAATAGAATCAGAGAATCACAGAATGGTTTGGGTTGGAAGGGACCTTAAAGATCATCTAGTTCCAACCCCCCTGCCATGGGCAGGGACACCTTCCACTAGACCAGCTTGCTCAGAGCCACATCCAGCCTGGCCTTGGACACTTCCAGGGATGGGGCATCCACACCTTCTCTGGGCAACCTGTCCCAGTGCCTCCCCACCCTCTCCGGGAAGAATTTCTTCCTGATATCTAATCCAAACCTCCCCCCTTTCAATTTAAACCCATTACCCCTTGTCCTGTCACTACAGGCCCTTGTAAAAATTCCCCCCCAGCTTCCTTGTAGCCCCTTCAGGCACTGGAAGGCTGCAATAAGTTCTCCCTGGAGCCTTTTCAAAATGCTTTCAGCAAATACCGTTTACCCTAAATTTAACAACGCCTTCAAATGTACATTCAACTCTATTCTCAGCAAAATCATTTCTTCATATCAGTTGAGAGGTATTTAGATGAAAGCTATTAAACAAAATTTAAAATTAGTCAGAATTTTTAAATGAAATTCCTGCCTGTTTTTGTTTTAACCCTAACAAATCAGACACCAATCACACACTGAAGCTATCTCCTGTGATGAAACTAGTAATCAACAATAAAATTCAGAAGTCTTTCCTTTATTATCTCTCTGCAGCTCTGAATATTCCAGTTAAGTTCTGCAGCTTACCTTAAATTGGCATCGGTATTAAAGAAAAAGCAAGTATAACTGCGTTCATTTTAATATTCTGAAATCTTGTGGCAAATTGTAGAAAACAGACATTTCTGCTTTTGCACCTGGCCTTGTTTATTTATCATTAAAACAAATTAAAAGTTAAGGGTGTTTTTTTCTTAATTTGTTTGCTGCAGAAAAAGCCACCTCAACAACTAACAAAAAAAAAACAACAGGAGAAAGTTTGCAGCTTTGCCATCAGTTTCTGACAAAAACACTTCCCTAACTTCCTATCACAGAATGGTTTGGGTTGGAAGGGACCTTAAAGATCATCCAGTCCCACCCCCTGCCATGGGCAGGGACACCTTCCACTAGACCAGGTTGCTCCAAGCCTCATCCAGCCTGGCCTTGGACACTTCCAGGGATGGGACATCCACAGCTTCTCTGGGCAACCTGTCCCGGTGCCTCCCCACCCTCACTGGGAAGAATTTCTTCCTGATATCTAATCTAAACCTCCCCCCTTTCAGTTTAAACCCGTTACCCCTTGTCCTGTCACTCCCTGCCCTTGTAAAAAGTCCCCCCCAGCTGCCTTGTAGCCCCTTCAGGCACTGGAAGGTGCTATAAGGTCTCCCCGGAGCCTTCTCTTCTCCAGGCTGAACACCTCCAACTCTCCCAGCCTGTCCCCATAGCAGAGGCGCTCCAGCCCTCGGAGCATCTCCATGCCCTCCTCTGGACTCGCTCCAACTGGTCTATATCCTTCTGATGTTGGGGCTCCACAGCTGGACGCAGCACTCCAGGTGGGGTCTCACCAGAGCAGAGCACAGGGGCAGAATCCCCTCCCTCGACCTGCAATCTTGATGCATATCCTGATGCTTAAAAATTCAGGAACAAGACAAGTATTCCCTCAAAGCCTGTTACGACTTCTGGGTATCACTCAGAGGTCTCAGTCCAATTGTCCTGTCACACACTAAAAGTTGGGCAACCTAATTTCATAGCACAGGCAAACAAACAGGTAAAACCCAAATGAAGGAGCGGAGCGAAACAAGATATCCCAGTAACACACTGGGATGTTTACCTCCGCTCGCAGAAGTGTTCGACACATTACATCTCTGACTGCTTCCTGGCTTTACACAAACTGTTTGGAAGGTTTGAGAAGAACTGCCCTAATTATTTAAACCAGACAAGTCAAACGGAATTGGGTATTTACTGTGAATACAATAGATAGGAAGCGATTTGGGGGGAAAATGACATGAAAACAACTTTACAAACTGTGCAGAAGTTGTTCTGTGTAAAGGGTTAGTCTAAGAAGGGATGAAAACATTGAAAGTGGGGAACAGAGCCTGTAAAATGAACTCTCACGCGCGCTCCTGACCCGCCGTATTTTAAGCACCGTTATTCCCTTCTTAGCCAGGTTGAAGGAATCGTGGTTGTGAGCCTGAGGAACCTGCCAGCACTGGGTAGGTACAAGGGCAGCACAGCAGGGAATCAGGACTCCCACGTTTTTATTTAGGGTTTTCTTGCTCAGGTTAGCTGCAAGATGAGCCAAGAATGTACACGTACAGGCACCAGAAAAAGAGAGAAGCCTGTTAAGTTCGAAAGTTTCTAGCGATGAGGATGGGAGTTGCTGCACTGGTACCGAGAGGCCTGGGAGCACCAATTTACAGCAGACAATTGTGAGAAAAGTTCCATTTTGTCATTTTCTATAATAGAAAAAAAGATTATTTAGCTGACAAAAGAACCTGTCTTCTGGATTTCGAGGATTACAATAGTTGTCAGTCTGCTGGAGAAAGAAGTTCCTACTGGTTTAGAACAAGTTGTTTCTTGAAAATTTCTTGAGTTCTTTTCTTCTAGGGGATTTTTCTTCCAAAGAACCGTCCGTTTACAGATGCACGACCAAAATCTGGAAGCTTGTTGAGAGACCTGCAGTATGGCATAACTAATGTACCTGGGCTCCCTTGAATTTTCACAAAGAAACGGGTACCAAATATTTTTTCCTGTTTTATGCAGGAAAACCCATGCCAGCCCGGCATTACATGTTACTTCATGAGCTTGTGATATTAAACAGCGATAAGGGAGGAGGTAAACAGCCGTTCACTTCTTCCCCTCCTCCTCTCTGAAATACTCCATCAGTCGATAAAAAATTTAAATTGGCCAAACTCCTCCACCTCAGTCTACAGCATCTGCCCTTTCCAAACAGAAATGTCAGACTCTGCTATGACTAAAGATGACTCACAACCAAATTCTCAATTCTTGACACTCAAAATGAAATCAAGGTTGGAGTTTGAGCATGTAAACATTTGCTTTCAGAAGTACATAAACACGCACTTTTAAACGCCAATATGTAACCATAAACATTAAAATGAAAGCATTCAAAATAATGTTTTCCCCTCATCTTTAATTTGCTTGCTATCCTTACTTGTATAATTAGTAGTTCACAACTTTTTCACATGTCACAGGAGGTGATTCTTCCCCCGGGCACTGGTGAGGCCACAGCTGGAGTGCTGTGCCCAGTCCCAAGCTCCCCAGTACCTGACAGACATGGGCTTACTGGAGTGAGCCCAGAGAAGGGGCACAGCATCCGACACACTGCACGTGAAATGCCATCTCACCACAAGAAAACAGCTTCCAGTGTGGCTGTAATTGAACACCGGCACAGGTTGCCGCGGGAGGTTGCGGAGTCTCCATCCGTGGAGATACTCCAACCTGGCTGGTGACTCCAGCACTGTCCTGGTCACCCACTCTGGGTGACTGTCTCAGCAGGGTGGTGGGCTAGATGACCTCAGGAGGTCCTGCCAACCTCAAACACTCTGTAAGTCTACAAATCTGGGAACTTTTGTAGTTAAAATGTGTTATGTGTGAATTCCCAACATGAGATGTTAGAGCAGAAGCTCTCTCCTCTTTAAAGAAAAAGTGACAAGTTACCCAAACCCTGAGCCTTCTTTTCCTGAGTAAGAGAAAAGACTCTAAGACAAAGCAACCGTCCCGGCAGGGTCCCCTTTGGGTTAGAATCAACCGATCTGGTACTATTACGGAAAAAGGGAAAGTAAAACTTCTCATAATCTAATCTGGAATTAATACTCCAACAATGGTGCTTCAACATTTTGTATTTCACAGAAATTAGTGGGGTGTGTGTATCTGTGCTCCCAAATACAGACAACTGCCATAAATACAATGCTGAGCACAAAAAAAAAATAACCAGACTAAGGATTAATTAGTATCTCAGGTGCCATTAATCTTCATGAAAGTCAACACACAGAACATTAGATTTATCCCCGTTCAAAAACTTGTTGTTTGTCGGCGTTGAAGACGTTGTTTGAGGTCACTGAAACTCGGTACTTCTGTTTCAACATACAATTTCAGGGTTTCAAGACTAAGGTCAGAATGCAGCCTTTGTTTAAAAGTGCATTTTGGACATTTTATATTATTCCACGTTGTTTCCATTGGAGCAGTGCACAGGATTGCATGTCTGCTCGTTTCAAGTCATGTAGAAAAATGAAATACGCAGTGAACTAATTAGAGGAGCAGATGTTTTCACCACTCGTGTTAGACTGTGATAACATTTCTGGAGTACTAAAAATAGCTACTCCTCCAATTTACTCACAAGGTGCCTAATATTTTCTGATACAAACTGTCAAGATGTTTCACTCTACAAGAAACAAGATAAACTTTGACCAAAAAAAAAAAAAAGGCAAAATGTATCAATTTGTCTGTATTGGTTTAAAAATAAAATTAAATGAAACAAGATTTTGACTTTCCTATCTCTGGCATCCATATGCCATGTTAAGTAATTTCAGATGGTATCAGATGTTATTATGAACTTTTAGTGACAAGTAATGAACTAATTGAAACAAAAATCAATATATTTCACTGAAAAAAAAAATTAAAATTCAGCCATTTTCCCAATACTGAGGAAAATACCTTCATTTCAGAATTAGCTGTCCAACTTCAAACTCTGACAGCTTCAGGAATTTCCTCGAAAGCATGTACACCCTTCTACTCTCTTTAAACCAGGCTGAGAGATCCTGGTCAGGAAGGGGCCCAAGTAGCACCAACCGTGCGACAGCAGAAGCGGTTTCCATCAGTTCACTTTCGTACAGCGGCAATGCTCTCCCTGACACTTTTGGAGATGGACCCTGTGCATGCTGACGTGAAGGCACAGAGTTGAGATCACTTCATGCTTTCCAGAAAGACGTATGAGCATTTTTAGGTGGCTCTGAGTGACGACTTTCATAATCTGAAGTATCTACACACTAATTTCTGCGCTGACAAATCTTTCTTCTCCTAGCCAGATTTTTCTTGCGTCTCTACAATAGCAAGAACAAAGGAGTTGGAACCTAAACCAGGATCTACTTCACAAGGGGGTGCCAGGTAATTCAGCACAAGGTGTCAGAACATGAGATCCTCTGCTTTTCCTGCGAGGATGAACCAGCAAACGTACGGATTAGCATCGCTGGCACATTAACCGTGGACTTTGCAACAGCCACCACTCCGACTGCCAGCAGTGGTCAAACAGGTCACTGAAATGCAATCCGAAACGCTCCAGCTTTGGGAAACTCAACGAACACAGAGCTTTTAGCTTTCCAGCACTGCTCTACATCAAACTTACACCACAGTGCTGTGACTTTGTGTTGTACGAGGCACAGACGATGCTCCTTGGAGAGAAAATTACTATTGTGGGAAACACCCCAAAACCACTTAGCCAAAAAATGCCACAGTTTAAAAGGCATTACCAGAAGTATGGAGATAGATAATCTGTATGAGTCTACATCAGAAATAGAATTGAAATTTGTGACTAATCTCCTAATAAATAATATAGAACAAGTTTTAAAGGAACATACCTCTGGGTTTTTCTACATCTAGCACTGTAAAAAGCTGACAAGATGAACCAAGAGGGCTTGCTCAAAAATGCCACAAGCTCTTCAAGACCTTTAGACTATTTTTTAAATCAACTCACATAGAAACCCTTAGATTTAAATTATCACTGGCAGTTCATGCCAGAATATTACCTTATTCCTTAGCGGTTTTGTGCCCCTTAAGTTTCTTTCCTGCGTATTTTTAACCTAGCAAAGTAAAACTGTCATTCCCACATTCATAGTCAAACGCAAAGGGGTGGAAAAGCTGACAAAAGTCAGAATCACTGACTGGTTGAGGGTGGCAGAGCCCTCTCAAGACGATCTGGTCCAAGGCGCTGCGGGGCATCGAGCAGGGACAGCTGGAGGAGGTTACCCAGGACCGCGTCCAGGCGGGTTGGGGTATCTCCAGGGATCAGACTTCACCACCTCTCCGGGCAACCTGTTCCAGCGTTCAGCTACCCTCCCAGTAAAAACTGCTTTCTTATGTTCAGATGGAACTTCATGTTAGTGGGCGTTGCCTCTGGGCACTACTGAGAAGGATCTGTGTCCAAATTCTTCATTCTCTCCCATCAGGTATTTGTTTAGATCCCCCCAGAGCCTCCTCTTTTCCAGGCTGAGCAGTCCCAGCTCTCTCAGCCTCTCCTCATAGCAAAGATGCTCCAGGCTACTTAATCACGTTAGCGGCCCTTCCCCAGACTCGCTCCACTAAGTGTCTATTGCCTTCCCCGAGTCGGAGCCTACGCAATAAAACGACCAGGCTCTTAGCTGCCCTGAATTGGCATCGCTGATTGATTTCAGGGGGAACTTGGGTCTCTCCAGTTAGAATGTGACTCCATTTAATGACAGCAAAGACAACCAGAGTGAAGGCAGGAGTAAACATAAAAACATCCACAGCGAAGGCAAGAATTACATAGCCAGCGGTAAAGGTCTATGCTAATTAAATTGCATTATCACTGCTGAGTAAGAGGTAGTTGCTAAAAAAAAAACAAAACAACAAAAAAAACCCCTCTTGATCTTCAGTTCCAATTTCTCATAATTACAATAAAAGAAAGATTTTGTAATAGAGAGAATCCCCTTCAGGAACAGGTGTTTTGTGGCTGTTTGGGGGCTGTAATACAACTTTTCCCCTTTTTGCTCTCCAAATTCTAAATGAGTTAATCTCAGCCCACCAAATAACATCTGTACTGGAAAAAGCAATCACAGATATATAGTTAACTATTAAATATATTGTTGCAATTGGATTTTTTTCATTATAATATATATTTCTAATGAACTGCATACATCAGAGAATAGGTTTAGATCAAAACTCATACAAGCCAGATCAGCTTGACAGATGTACGGATACTGTGGTATCACTGTGATAATGTACACATAGGTACGGTATTTTATGAGGCTCTGTGGTCCTGAATTATAGTGTAATGTTTGTTTTGAGCCCCTTTGAACTTTTTTGCACTAACACTTTTTCCTTGTGAAGAAGGATGCAAAGGAAGTACAAGAACTAACACATAGAGTGGAAGGGGTTTTGTACAGTCACCAGACCTAGGCTGCCCAGAGAAGCTGTGGGTGCCCCATCCCTGGAAGTGTCCAAGGCCAGGCTGGATGAGGCTTGGAGCAACCTGGTCTAGTGGAAGGTGTCCCTGCCCATGGCAGGGGGTGGGAATGGATGGGCTTTAAGGTCCCTTCCAACCCAAACCATTCTGTGATTCTATGATTCTAACTACAAAAGTCAGCTCACATCCTGACTCATCCCCAGGCTACTCAAGTCTGAGGGTCCTGGTGACCCCAAAGTGGAAGAAGGTGCTGCTCCATCAAGCACCAGGCACATGACAATGGAAAGCACGCTCACGATCATGATGCCACCCTAAAAGCCCAGCCCCAACCTCAGAGCTACAGCCTGTGCCAGTGCCAAGCACGAGCAGATTCCCTTCCCACTTTGAGAACTGTGACAGGAGGAAGCAGGAGGCTCTTCACTCATGTTTCTGAATTCTTAGAGCTGGTAGAAAAAAGGAAAAACACTTGGGAAAAAATTTTCATCTCATTTTAAATACGCTTCATGTGATGGATGAAATCCTAGTTGTGCTGAATTCACCTAGAGTTTTGCTACTGAATTCCTCCTAACATGGAAGCAGAACTCAGGGAAAACCTGATTAATGGAACAGATATTCCCCCAGAGAAGGTTTTTATATTCCATCCTGCTTACTGCAAGAATGTGCTTCCATTGCATGATCCAAGAAAAAAAAAAAAAAAACACTTCACCCATGGCAGTCTAAGAACTTTTTTACTCTTAAAATATTACAGCAAATGCCTCACTCTGCAAAGATTTGACAGCCTTGGTTAAATCTCTTGGTCGTTACACGGGTTTCTGCCCTTCTGTAAAACAGCAAGAAGCCCTTAACTGCAGGTGACCTACTGGAGAATCTACTCTGCTGCTTTAACATATGTACGTTCATACATCTAGGCTAAAAGGATTATTTTATTAAAAACATTAGTACATATCATCAGGAACCAGTTTTTGAATCTTGCAGAAAAATCTGAATACTACGTGTTCCCGATGAGCAAACTGACGTGGTGAAACAGAGTTCCCAGACCTGCATTTCGTTCTGGTAGTTTCATTCACCCATTGCCCACACGCCAAAGCACGGGCAGAAGTTCAGAGTGTTCCAAGTCCTACTCCCACTGCACTCCTCATATTTTGACATGTCACTGGTTCTTCTCCTTTATCAAGATTTTCCAGGAGTATAAAATCAAACTGGATTTTCTCAAATCACTCCCTTTGCCAAGCCATTTAGATACATTGACCAAACTCACCTGGGAGAAAGTGTCTAGTTCCTACGGCTAGAACCCTACCAGTAAACAGATCACGTTTTGAAAGGAAAAGGTTCTTACTAGAAAGACGCAACAGACGTTTTGAAGGTTATTCCAGTACTGCTACAGACTGCTTCATCTGGTTCATTTTGTCCTTTCCTAATTGACTTTCATTCCAATGCCTGCTTTGCAAATCATCTCTTTTACTTCTCTTCAAAACGCCATAACAATAAAAACACGGTAAAACCCTTCTGACAGATTTAGACTGCTGGTCATTGCTTGCTTGCATTTTAACTACGTGCAAGACAACATTTTCGGGTAGGTTTAAAACCTATTAAAGAAGAGAAAACCGTTGATTTCAAGGTGGAAAAGTCAATGACAGTGACATTTCAAAGCTGATCCAGTGCTCTTGTGGCCTTGAAGCCCTTTCTCCCTCATCTATGGAGCGTGCCTCCTGGTACCTGAGCTACAGATGACAGTGGGTAGCCAAAATCTGTCCTTGTGTAAACCTGTAGCAGTGCCATCTCTTTCCATGGATTTCACCTGACATAACTCAGAGTAATGTTTGTTTAAAAATGAATGGGGACGCCTTAGAAGTGCTCGTAGGACAGCACTCTATACACAACTAAGTGCTACGCTATCAGTTAATTCAGTCAATTGATCCTTCAGTGTTTTCCTCCTCTTCGCTTGGGCATGAGAATGAAAATCTATGGAGTGCTGCTGGGCACCCCTTCAGGATCACAAATCTACGCCTGCACCTCAACGAAACAGCTCTGATTACAAGAATATAAGTATTTATTGGGAAAAAAAATGGAGTATCTACTTGGGCGTTATTCCTGTAGCTGCAGATTTCTAGGGAGTGACCACTTTGATTCACAAACTTTTCAGGTAGTGGGTCCCTTAAAAAAAAATTTTAATTAATTCTGGTTAAAGAGGACCCAAATTACAGCAAGTAGGTCAGCTCCTGCTTTGAATGAAGTCATAACAGCAAAGCCTGTGCCGAGAGCTGCGTACATTGTAATGTACACCTTCTACCCTTAACTCAGGCCCAGCCTAAGCAGTTAACTCCAAAATGCATGAGGCAAAATGGCAAGAACTTAAAAATGAAAAAAAAAGAAGGGCTAAATTGTGTCTCCAAAATGGTAGCTTTCTGCTGTCAATCAGCTAACACAATCATACCCTATTTATGAAACATTGATCATCTCATAAAATCCAACTTATCTTTACAGTAGGCCAGTTCTGCTCTCTTGACACTTACCACAGATCACGATGGGGAGCAGATCTAATAACAAACATCTGAGACCGAAAGATGAGTTTTACCGATTTCCTTTTAGTGGTGCAACAGAAATATAAAAGTAACGAACGTGCCATACAGACACAGATTTGCCAGTAACACAATTTAGGATGAAATTAAATGACTGAGAAAGGGGGAATAAAAGGAGTCATTCTGCATCCTATGAAAAGTTCTCCCGTAATTAATTTTCAGAAACTCTACATGTACTCTTCATCACAATGTAATATTAGTAGCAGCAGAATGTCAAAGAAGTGCCAACCATCAATCTACACCCCCTTTGCTCCAGCTTGTAAGCAGATATGAAGAAAAGCAGATCACGAAGCTCAAGGGGAAAAAAAAAAAAATCTCCCTTGCATCAGGCCCATCTCCAGCTCAACTGAGCACGAGTTCTGGAATTTTGACCCAACTACTCTGCCTGAGGGCAGAGAGGCTCTGCAGAGGGATCTGGACAGGCTGGATCCATGGGTCGAGGCCATGGTGTGAGGTTCAACCAGGCCAAGTGCTGTGTCCTGCCCTTGGGCCACAACAACCCCCTGCAATGCTCCAGGTTCTGGGACGAGGGGCTGGAAAGCTGCCTGGTAGAAAAGGACCTGGAGGTGTCGGTCAACAGCAGCTGAATATGAGCCGGCCTGTGCCCGCCGAGAAGGCCAGGGGCATCCTGGCTGGCATCAGGGACAGAGTGGCCAGCAGGGCCAGGGCAGGGATCGTCCCCCTGTGCTGGGCTCTGGGGAGGCCGCACCTCGAATCCTGGGGTCAGTTTTGGGCCCCTCACGGCAAGACAGACACTGAGGGGCTGGAGTGTGTCTGGAGAAGGGAACGGAGCTGGGGAAGGGTCTGGAGCACAATTCCTGTGAGGAGCGGCTGAGGGAGCTGGGAGAAGAGGAGGCTCCCCTCTCCTAACTACTTGTTCCCATCTTCTCTACATGGGAGCTGACAGGACAGAGTAATTGTCAAATTTTAGAACTTAAAGAAAGAGGGGAGAAATATGCCAGACTCTGGAGTTGAAAAAATAATGGGCAAGGATTAAAAAGTCACTGGACTGGCTTAAACATGAACAAAAAACCCAAAGTTGGACTTAGGGAAAAATGGGAGACCCTAAAAACCTGCCAGCTGAACATTTTTTCCACTGAGAATAATATTCTGCCAAAAATGAAACTTGCCATACGAGCATTTTCCGACAAGAGCTTTGTTTCCAAATAAGTGTAAAAGTGTGTTGATAAATTCAAGATGACCCATTTTAACCTTTCTAGAACAGAATACCAAAATAGCTCTTCACGTAAATCTTCTCTACCCTCTCCCAGAGTCTTAATTAAGCATCTGGATTATATTGCAATGAAATGTCTCAATTGACCACTTCTTGGGGATTTTGTAAGAAATTCTGCAGCCTTTGTTCCAACCCAGGAAAAAAAAAAAAAAAAGAAAAAAGAAAAGAAAGCCCAAAATTTCCCCGGGAACTGAAATTCCACTGCAGACCAGATGTAGTTTCCAGGCAACCAAATCTCTCCTCAGAGTAGGATGCCTGGAGTAGGCCGCAGCTTGAATGCGGCTTCCCCCAGAGAAATGCAGCATATTTACTGTACCTGGGACCAGCACCCACACTCTTTTTGGGGAAAAGAGGCATTTGGGAACAGAAAGGTGTCTCAAGCTGCCACAAGCACAGACTGGACAACTCTGACACTGAAAATACAGATCGGATTGAAAGAAAAATACAGAAAACTCCCAAAACTAAGCTATTCCCTAAATAATGAGGCCTGATCATTTATTGTCTTGCATGACTTATCACTTGGCAGCTGCACGACATACAGCTAGCCAGTACCAGTCACCCACATCCACAGCTAGACACGATCCAGGGCAAGAACATATCTCAGAGGGGAAAAAAAGCATACGTCAGAAAGGGTTTTATTCCGTATTTTTTGAATAAAGACAGTATGGAAAGTAACAATATTTAAAAGCCTTGTATTAAGGCTGACTACATTCTACTACGGAACATTGTTGCTTTGTACAGCACCCCCAGGGGAAAACTGCATTCAGAAAGGCTTTTAAACAACATTTATAGGTCCAGTAACAACAATATTTGAAAGCCACTGAAAGCCAGCCCTATAGCTCTTGGCTACTCTCCTCCGCTCTTTGCCCATTGTGCATGGCAAAGTGGCAGCACCAGGCTGTACTTCCATGAGGTCCCCCACAGAAACTACTTTAAAGGAAACTGGAAAATCAAGCACTTCAAAGTTAAGGAATGCCCAAAATAGGTTGCCCTTACAGCCTTAATTTTAGCTATTGTTATGACTACCACTGTGACCCAGTCTTTAATTGTAGCGTATAACCAATTTGGTCTGGGCTCTCTGAGGCGGGAGTAATCTGAAAATCAAGGTGAACGCGTAATAAGGTCTTCCAAGCACACAAAAGAGCTGTACATTACAGTTATGAATTCTGGTTCATAAACAGGGGAAGAGGAACAATTTCATTTCAGAACTATCTACTGCCAAAATTTCCCCATTCTGCACCAGACATCTGAAACACCAGAATGTTCCAAACTAATATAACAACGTTTAAGGACAGTAGTGATTTTTTTCATTGGGTCTCAGGAGCCGCTCTGATAGTTATTAAAACTTAAAACTTTAAAGAAAACAAAACAAAACTTAAAAACCATCAAAACAAAAAATATTTTAGCCTGAAAACAACAACAAAATCAATCAAATGCTTCATCCAGCCAACTTACAAGCAACTGAAAGTGTGGATATCTGGGAAATTATTCAGTCTGCTTAATTATGCATCTTGATAATGTTCTGTCTATAAACCAGAGAGGAACAGATGCAGCATTAGAAATTGAGCCTCAGATGAGTAAACACCCGTTTCAATAGAACAGTAAAGCAGTTCTCTTTTGCATTTAACTTTTCGTTACATTTTAATGAGGAAAGGGATAAAACAAGGCTCAAGAAAGCCGTCTAATAAATTTGTCCGCTAAAGGTGGTATCGTGGGGTAAATGATTGAGAACCTGCTTCTGCAAGTAGCAATTATATTTAAATGTAAAAACCTGATGTCTTGAAATTCTCAGCTGTAGAGGTGTCTCCACATAGTCTAAGACACATCCATATTGCCTTCCAAATCTACAGTTTTTATTCCTCTCACCCAGTCCAGCCTGCACTTAGCTAACACAGGACTATTTCACTGATTTCCACTTAAGAACTTGGGATCGGGCTGCAGTACTCAGCGCCGTGGACTTGAGGCCCCCAGAAGTTGGATCTCAGGACTTGAGCAGGCTGACCAGAGCAGCTTCAGCTAAAACCACCTTTCTGTATGCACCTGTACGTACCTGGCACGCAGCGGAGAGAAGCGTATGCCTGACGGACTTGAGCAGCTAAGCCCTAACGACCTGCCAGCAACTCCCCCGTATTCAGCGTTATCATCTCTGATTATCAGTAACACTGCCAAAACATTCCTGTACGAACCAGAGCAGAGTCTGGACACGCAGATAAAGCCCCAGGTACTGGAGTTGACCAGGCTCACGTCTTAAATCAGGTGAGGAGCTGGCTTCCGCGTACACCATTTGTCACACTTCCATTATATCTTCTTGAGGATTTCTGCTTCATATTTCTATTATTTCTTCTTGAGGATTTCTGCTATCAGCAGCGTCCCTCTCTTTCTCCCCACCCTGTCTCCTATTCTAGAAAACCAGTTTCATGACAATTGCCTCCCGGAACCAAGGCTTCGTACTTAGACACGACAACAATGACATGGCTGAATATAGTTCTAGAAAGTCTCAAATTCACTTTTCATTATTTCACTGCTATTTCAGGGAAAGAAACTTTGTATCAAAGACAGACAAACATATTAGAGGAACAGAACATTATTTCCTATCAGCATCAGTAAGTGTTCTATTTTAGGTATTGTGACGTTCCCACAGAAAACTCTATATAATGAATAGAATGGATTTAAAAAAAAAAACAGAGGGAAATATATATACACACTCACAAAGTATGAATCGATGAATCCAAGGTCAGTTGAGTAATAAATTTGCTAATCTGGAGCCAAACCTTGCCCAGATGTGTAGCCAGCTGTGTACCCAGCCGCGGAGGTAAGAGACAGCCAAATCCCAGGAGGTCACTAACGGCACCAGAGCAAGATTCAGACAGGATGTTCCTGAGATTATCTTCCTAAAACTAATTTACAGCCCTACCAGGTGTGCACTGGGAAATCAGAACCGTGGTAAGTAATCTAAATATATATATTTCATACTAATCATACCAGTATTCATTTAGTTCAAGCAAATACGAGCAAGTGCTATACAGCCTTAAAAAGAGGGCTGGAAGCCAGTGCATCCAGCCAGTCTGGGGCACTCTTAGTAGGAGCTTAAGCTCCATGAGAAGGAATCTGGGATAGCACCTTCTATAGCCCACTCTGTGCATCTCACTGAAATGAGATGTAATCATTCACAGAGAAAGTACTTATTTTTCATCTGTTACACACCTTAGCTATGCCACGCTTTCGGTAGATTCTGTCATGCAATAAAAAACCCAAAACAAAACAAACCACAACACCAGAAATGTAGCAACCCACAAAACTTTAGACTGTTCTTAATTAAGGCAAATAATAATACATCTTGTTGTACTGACTTATATGTAAGCATCAAAGTTAGGGTAGACGTAAGCATTTGTAATACCAAAGTGGTCTCAAATGCCAGAGCATGATACCAAATTAATTTTCTTGAAGTCTGGATTATATAAGCACCTGGCAATATCCAACCTCATCTTCAGTCACAGAAGGCAGTCTTGGAAAAAATGAACACAACATGAGTGATATACGTGTAATTCTGGGTGATATTTTGTCATCCACTACACTCTAAATCAGCTTTTCAGCTAACTCAACTGGCTTCTGCAGCCTTTCTTTCCAACAGGAAAAGCCACCAGAGCACACTTCTCCCTCAGCAGTCCACGGTCCGTGTTTTCCAGCTGCCCTCCAGAATTAGCGCTGTGGGGACAAAAAGGAATAAAGGTTTTCCCCAACACAGGCGTCCCCGTCTCTAAGGGCAGCTAAGCATACGACCACCAGTTGGGCGAACGCAGCGGCACACGGACGGACAGCGGAGACTGCCAACAGCACAAAATGGAGACGATGTAACCCAGGGTTGAAATGTATTTCAGATTAAAACAAATCTTGGCTTTATCCACTGGACACCTCTGAAATAACGAAGATGAAGCTGCTTTTGTTTAGACTGACCTTTTACAAGTATCAGGTCAGTGGAAGTTTGATGTACAATCCTATAAACAAAACAACACTGCCACATTTTAGGTACCATCCAACATCTCTGGAAGTCTCACGTGCCATTGCTTGGAAGCAACGAACGACGAGCCCACACGAGCTGTCTATATATCCAGTTGATTAATACTGCCATAGGCTATCAAGAAACTAAGTTGCTCTCAAGTCCTCGGTAAATACGAGCCCGTCATCTAAGTCTTGGAATCACTCCCATTCACCCCAAATCTCTGAGTGTCTTTCATTAAAAAGATCAGAAAATAGGGACTTTATATCAGCATGTTCCCAGCAAATGAAATAATTCAATTATAATTTTGAAAGCTTAAAAGCAGCAGATGATTTCCACAGAAATGGATTAGCTGGGGCACGCGCATTGAACACCAGAGAGATCTACATGGCCATGGATAAAACACGGTCATTCCTGCAGCCCACTGTCTCGCTCTGGCTTGGCGCCTTCTCTTCTGGATACACAGCAAAGCACGTTTTCAAGGGATTTACCATCCAGTTATTTTTAAGTCAAACAAGTAATTTCAGACTCTATCCATCTTGCAAACAGCTCTCTAGAATGAAGCCTCTAAAGTTTGCTGCTTTTTCTGTGCAGAAAACATTCTTTTCACTTGAGAAAGGGTGATTAAATTCTTAATTACCCAACTTGCCCGTAAAAATGTCTTTCAGTAGAAGTAAATGCGTTTTTTATAGATAGAGGTTAAAGCCCAGTTTGAAAATACGTCCCTTGGTGTCTATTCAGTAACTACCAAGCTGCTAAAAACGGGGAAAAGTGCACATACATACTTAAATAGTGTCAGAGCCTCGCCGGGGGTGCTGAGCGAGGTGCATCCCACCCTGGGATTGCCAGCACGCCTGTATGCCACGGTCAGAACACCGCAGAGTACCACACCCCGCATCCTGGCCTCAGCCCCCCATGAACATCGGGGGCTCTGAGGAAGCGAGAGGCACATTGATGTGCACTGTAGAGATAAGGCTTAAAACAGCTTTAACTCCATGCAGGAAAACCATTTTGGCGAGCATAAATGCAATTGTACTCTATTACATTCCAATTATGTTGAGGTGTCTCTCCTAAAAGGAATTAAAAGGATTTTCATGTTAGAGAGTTCATTGGCACAGTATTTACTGTCAAAGGATGCTTGCTGCAATACGCAGCAGATATCCCCTTAAGACATTTGATTATGTTTCAACCACACGCTTTGGATGTACCTGGAAAAACTATCTGGATGCACCACCTTGAGAACTTTAAGGAAGCTGAGCATATGGCTAATAATAAAATGTAATGGGTAAAGCCAGTCACATCTTTAATCATAAATATTAGTCAGTGTTGTGTAATTTCCATAATTCAGTGTCTCATTCATCTCAGTATAGCTAATTTCAAGTCCTCAAAAACTTCCCAAATCTCAATTAAGCAAAGGAAAGGGGAAAACACAGACCTTGAGCCACTACTAGACAGATACTGCTTTTTCTTTTTTTCCCCTATTTTTTTTTTCTTCCCCTTCTTCTTCTTTCTTGCTAGAAAGCAAGAACACGCACCTCTGCTACGACCAGCTCGCTTCCCTGGCTACTCGAGTGATGCTCCCAAGGCAGCAGCTCGGTGGCTCTCCAGCCAGCATCCCACCGGCGGGTAAGCAGCAGCGAGCAGCACGGATCCTCCGCCGTGTTTCCCACCCGGAGCTGCGGGCAGGCACTCATCACTGCAGAGATGGATGCGGCTTTCGCTGGAACCGCTCACGTTTCATCTCGATTATTTCATTTCATTAGCTTCCATTTCCAAAGCGCCCACATTCTTCCCCGTTGTACAGATGTTCACACTGACACGGGCAATACATCACTCTAAGTTTAACCGTGCTCCGCTGTTTCTGCCACCGAGCCCTTCGGTGCGCTAATGAAACCCACTGTGTAGGCAGCTAAAACTCACAGCCGAGGCTTCAAAAGCACAGAGACAAGTTGTCTAAGAAAAATATATTTAATAGAATCTGCGTTTCCTGTGCACTCCAAAAATGAGAGCAATTAGCCTCAAGAGGAGTTATAAACCGACCACGCCTTGGGTGCGTGAAATCACTGGACCCCCATTTTAACCCTAAATTTCACCTGCTAGTGCCTAGAAAACCAAGGAATAAAGTCTGCTTTCCTCTGAAGAAGCTATTTCCGAGCCCACTTGTGACGTCCTACTGAGAAGCTCTGGAATTTGTGCTTTTATTCCAGGGCCACTCTGCAATAAAAGCTGTTGGGTACCAAGAGGCAAACATGGGTCTGCAACAGCATTCCCAACCAAGGGAGGGACAGCCTGCGGACTCCCACGGCGACGGATCTAACTCACAGCCTACAGCACTAACGCTCCATATAGCACCATCCTTCTGATGTACCAGATGCTCTCCTCAAAATATAACAGCAATTTAGAAGAAAAACACAGACATACAAGCAGACACGTTCGGGCGGTCATATTCACACATTCAGATACACCCCGGGGGTATCTGTGCTGGAAGCAAACCAGTGACAGATTTATTCTTCCAGTTTGGCCCATTACATTTTGATTCCAATATTTTCTTCTGCAGAAATGCCCGTCCCCACTGCCTTCACACCAGGGTAAACACGGCAACATCACGAGGGTCCAGCAAACAGAGCAGCCTCGTGCTTGCAGGTGCCAGGTGAATACACGTGCCGAGATTCCGATGCTTCTAGGGCTGCGTATCTGCACCTATCTGACCACACGCTGCCCTCGCAGCTTGGTCAGACCAGAAGAGGAGCGGGATTGCAGCAGCTACCACTACCCCGCTGCTTCAGCACCGAGCACCGCTGATGAGGACCCGTAGAACGCAGCATCCCACCAGCTTCCCACCTCCCACACCCCAGCGAGTGACCCTGAAGGCTTGGGTGGGTTTCCCTTCTAGCTGAGGTGACCATATCCCATGCTCACAGATGAGGAAAACATAGTCCATTTGTAGTACACAGCTGCCTGGTTAAGCTTTTGCTATAAAATGACTACAATAATCTGCCCATGCTTTCGTTTTTATCAGAATTCCATCACTTTTTAGCAAAAGAGGCTACCTACCTTCCTACTCACACAGACACCCTTACTGTTTTTTCCCTTCTCATGGGTTTTTTTATTTATTCAATTATCTTCTGGCCCTTTTCATCTCTGGCACAATGACAAAACAGCAATCCTTTTATATAAAAGAGGTTATTTACTGAAGCAAAACACACCTGAATACCTTAAATCAGATTAGGAGAGGAAACACAACCTCATGGCCAAAGCATCTGGCGCGGAGTGTCTGGAGATGTGCACCACGTCTCAGCCCTGCCGCGGGCGACCCGCGACAGCGGGCAGCTGATGCTCGCCAAGAGCCGGCTGCCCCGCTCGCAGCACGCACAGATGGCTTCCCCCTCGGCTCATGCCATTGCCTGCACATCAGCGTGGCTCCTACAGAGCGAGGCGTTCCAGCCCATGCTGCCGGCAGCCCCGGGAGACCTGGGACAGTCTGCCTGGAGAGCGGCTCCAGGGAAGAAGACTGGTGTTTCACCTCTAAGGCTTTGCCTGACATCAGAGAAATACTGATGAGTGCGCTGCTGAGTTCCCCCAACATCAAATTCCACCCTTGCCACTGGAATCGGGCCTCTAATTAATGTGATACATAGAATCACGGAGTGGTTTGGGTTGGAAGGGACCTTAAAGATCATCTAGTTCCAACCTCCCTGCCACGGGCAAGGACACCTTCCACTAGACCAGGTTGCTCAAAGCCTCATCCAGCCTGGCCTT
>NW_010242313.1:10905-28290 GCF_000690775.1 Eurypyga helias | reverse complement strand
CTTCTCCAGGCTGAACAAGCCCAACTCTCTCAGCCTGTCCCCATAGCAGAGGTGCTCCAGCTCTCGGAGCATCTCCATGGCCTCCTCTGGACTCGCTCCTACCCATCTATATCCTGATGTTGAGGGTTCCACAGCTGGACGCAGAACCTATTTATTTTACGTTTTGTATGGTATGTGGCATTTGGAAACAGGCTGGTTTGGTCCCTGACCGATTTCTTTAGCCAAAATTACTTGCACATTGCCCACAGTGCAATTCCATACGACTGGCAAATCCACTCAGGGCAGAGCATAAGATGTGCAGGGAGCATGGGCAGGCCAGAACACAAGGACCCCCACAAAAAACTCCTCATTAACTCTCCAGGACTAACTGACTCTCCCCACAGAGAGTAAACAGAAGCCTGGATTCCACTAGAATTCCAAATAAGAGATTTTCCTTTCACAGTGAGCTCCTCTCATGCTACCAGGAGAGTTCTGGGCAGTCAGACTAGCTGGCTTATAAAATATGAACTCTAAAAGCGAACTGAAAAAAGTAACGAGTCAGCCCCACCAGGATACAACAGAACAAATTAAAAATGCTGACAGAAACAGATTTTGCATTTGCCACCGGCACCTTTCTTACATGGAAGCTTCCCAGACAGGCAACAACCCTTGCTCTCCAAAATGAAATCCTTCTGGAAGGAGGAAGCCTCTCAGCGCTGACTGAACATCACACACATAATCCAGCCCGTGGCACCTCAGCGCAGTAACCAGGAATGCTGCAAGGAGTGCTCAGGAGAGGTACACGATCCGATGTACCAGGGGAGAGGAGCTAACTCTCATGGAAACAGGTCTCCCTGTCACGTCCAGACCACACTGCTGCAACGGACCCCTCTGCCCTTTCCTCCCAGACCGATCCCAAGGTCACTACAGAGCCGTCTGCTTCTCAGGGCAAGTGAAACAGCAGACCTGTGCTTGCTCATCCATGCAGTGGATCAAAGAGAAAACCTATGTAGTGCAGTATCAGAAACAGGGCAGGTATCTCAAATGAAAGTACGCTACAAAACACTTGGAATCACGGAGCCATTTGGGTTGGAAAGGCCCTTTAAGCCCACCCAGTCCAACCATTACCCCAGCACTGCCCAGCCCACCACTGACCCCTGTCCCTCAGCACCTCGTCCACACGGCTCTGAAACCCCTCCCGGGATGGGGACTCCCCCCTCCCTGGGCAGCCCCTTCCAATGCCTGACAGCCCTTTCCGGGAAGACATTGTCCCTGATATCCCATCTAACCCTCCCCTGGCACAGCTTGAGGTCGTTTCCTCTTGTCCCATCACTTGTCCCTTGGGAGAAGAGACCGACCCCCCCTCTCTGCACCCTCCTTTCAGGGAGCTGTAGGGAGCGATAAGGTCTGCCCTGAGCCTCCTCTTCTCCAGGCTGAACCCCCCCAGCTCCCTCAGCCACTCCTCACAGGAATTGATTTTACATTTGCACATTTAGATATTTACATTTCTCTGTTTATATTTATCAATGTACATTTGGATGTTTACACATTTATATGTCTGTGTTTATATTTGTAAATATATGTGTTTATATTCATACACTTGTGTGTTGTGTATTTATATTTACATATTTAAATATAAATATTTAAAGGAATTGACATTATAACTAGAGAAACATCGTAAAGAACAATTTTTTTTTCTTACTGAATATGTCCAATATTTGTTGCTTAAGGATTAAAACATCAATAATTCTATATTCATTTTCAAATGAAAAATCCTATTTTTCTTAATTTGTAGAATGTCTTTTCTGTGCATCCTCTGCACATAACTCCAAGGGACAGTAATGGGAATTATATGAGCCTTTTTTAAAGAATAGAATGAACCTTTCAGCTGTGAATCCTTTAGGATTATTTGGTGCTTTCTAGCCCCTGGTGATACCTGAGGAGAACAGCTCTAACGTCAGAAAGACCTGTCTTCCACAAAACGCAGGGGAAGCCCAGCCGGCCGCCACACGAAGCTCTGTCTCTGCCGTAAGGCTCAAACCTGAGCGGGTGAGCGGGTGTGAGCCGGGAGAGTCCTTTGGCTGGGACAGGGCTGCTGTGGTTCCCAGGGCCGGGGATGCGGCTGCGCGTGCCGATGCCCACCGCCCTCCCGTGCGCTTTGTGGTGCATCAGTGACGTTTGGGGCAGGGCACACGGCGCAGCTGAGCAGCACTGCAATGCATTACAGTGCCCCTGGGAACCACGCCGGCTTTTCCCTGTCTACTGCCAAGCTACCGACTCCCTTACCTGTGCATACAGAAAGGTGGGGACAGTTATGGTAAGGCAACACAGGCCTTCACCTACCTATCTCTTAATTGTTACAGCAGACAAGGGTACTTTCATGCGAGAAACGCGAAGCCAATTCAATGTGCATTTGCTTGTCATCTATTGAAATTATATTAAAGATGTATGTCACGACGAACAGCCATGAGTAGAGATCTATCGTAGAATGGTTTGGGTTGGAAGGGACTTTAAAGCCCACCCAGTCCCACCCCCTGCCATGGGCAGGGACACCTTCCACTAGCCCAGGTTGCTCCAAGCCTCATCCAGCCTGGCCTTGGACACTCCCAGGGATGGGGCATCCACAGCTTCTCTGGGCAACCTGTCCCAGTGCCTCCCCACCCTCTCCAGGAAGAATTTCTTCCCGATGTCCAACCTCAATCTCCCTCTTTCAATTTAAACCCTGTCACAGTCCCCCCCCAGCTTCCCTGTAAGCCCCCCCAGGCACTGGAAGGGGCTGTAAGGATCTTTGGGTGCTCTGTTTGATCTCAGACCTGTTGCAGTGTGCCCTCAGCTTCCCTCTTCCGAGTGGTACTGACGGCTCCCACTGAAGCTTTCACAGAGGCGGAACGTACAGTGTGGTCAGCTCGACCGCCTGCACAAGCAGCCACCTCCAGCCCATACAGTAAAGACATTTTCGGCACACCGTGGCATACTCCACATTCCTGAACAGATTACCGAGCATTACATCAAGCCCACGCAGCCCATTTTCACTCACTGATGTAAAATACCAACTGAACATTAGTCACTGCCTAAGGCTACGCGTCTCTGCATCGCTGCTTCTGCTCATCCGCTTCATTCAGTCGCTCCTCCGATACGGCACAATGGCAAGTTCCTTCCACACGTGCTCATCTCCGGTTTCTCATCTCTCCTTCCATCCCAGCAGCGGACCGCAACACCGACAAACCGCAGGAGTTTGTTACAAACGCACTGGCCAACGTTCTCCAACTAGCAATTAAAAAAACCCCAACAGTTTCTTTTTAAAAAAATTCCAACAGTCAGTCAAAAAAAGATGTTAAATATTAACGATTCATTTTGTTTCCATTACAGGGGAGCTACGAGGCAGCAGTTCATGGCTGTTTAAGAGCCCTCCATCACTTTCCACACGCTAAGGATGTGGATGTGGATCTGTCACAAGCGATTCTGCTCCCACTTACTGACACTCTCCTTATGCACATCGCAAGGCACCAACTAGAATTTTTGGGTCAGATCCAAAAAAAGAATGACTTTACTCTCCCAGGCGCACATTGTGTCTAATGTTATTTAACATTCAGGGCTGTGAGCAATAATTAAACACTCGCTGTATCTGTAAAGGATGTCCCTGGTACTGAAAGAGGAGGAGAGGGCACGGAATAGAGATGGAGAAAGGGAAGGATGACCAGCTCAGCGCCAGCTGCCCTCGGTCAGTCTGGCGAGCCAGGACTTCTTGGAAAGAGCTCGTCTCAGCTTCCCATCTCAAGCAGTTTTATGCGAAAGCACATTGCCCACAGCCTCCCCAGCACGCAGCAAGGACCCACTGGCTCCAACACACGTCAGCCAGTGCTCCCAGCCCCGCGGAGAAGGGCTGCTAGCACCTACCCGGCTCCATGGGGCTGCCAGTGGTCCAGGGCGGTGGCACGGGTACCACCTTGGAGCCACCTCAGGCAGCGCCAGATCATCCCCTTCCTCGTGCCACCTCGTGTTCTCTCCCTGCAGTGGGGGTGGACATTCCTACACCACGTTCTGAAATACAGCCGCCTTTATTGCCAGTCGGCTTGTGCGACCTGCACGGCCGTGACAGATAACCAGAATTCCACTAAAAACTCAGTTCACATTGTCAGCTTAATTAATATTTATGAAGAGCTGAATACCAAAACTTGAAGCAAAGGATAAAGAGATTAAAATAAGCCAGCCAAAATGGTAAAATACATTCTATATGGACAAAATATTTATCCTTAATTATTCCAGTTAGTAATCACTTTTGGGGATCTGAAAACCAAGGGCCCAGCCCTTCCCCAGGGCTATAGAACTTGTAGGGGCGTTCTGGGGCTTACCATCTCTTTGGGCAATGGAATAAGTAAATAAATAATCCTTTCTCTCCTACTTTGCTTCCTCTAGGAATCTCGCCCTTCTTTTACCCTACAGAAACGCCAGCAATGAGCTTCCATTTCCAAACCTAATGGCAGTGAGATGGGTTTTCTCTCCTGTGCTGAGATGGAATTTCTTCCCCTCTTCCTTTGTCGTCACCAGCACAGTTACAAAACGCAAAGGCAAAAAGAAGACATTTCCCTTTCCCTGGAGCTCCTCTGAGATTACACTCCTACCGTAGTCTTTAATTAGCAAACTCTCCTGTAGCTTAACACCGTGTTCTTGCTCCCCTCAGCACCACAAGACTCGCAGGCCACTACAGCAATGTGCCAGGAGAAGGACCCCCAAGCGCACAGTTTCATAAACTTCTAATCTCTAGCCCTTCAAAGGGATCGTCCGTGATGCTCAGCTGGAGACAGCGCTGGAATTCGGAGTGATTTCCCTACCTCCACATTCCCTGCTCCTACCCCAGCTTTCAGTGTAGTTGTTCATCCTGCCACAAAAAGCCCATCGAGAACCCCCCCATTTACCACGTCTGTGCCATGGTGATACCCACAGCCTTTGGCACAGGGAGAGCAGCGGCCCAGCATGGCAAGTCCTTCCAACAGAGCGGCCACCAGCCCACACTCACCCTGCGACTTCTTCACTGCTCGGAACAACCCCAACCGCCCGGAAGGCCTTTTTGAACAAAAGGGGTTGGCACAAGGGAGGTGTCTGACATTAAATCATAGAATCATAGAATCACAGAATGGTTTGGGTGGGAAGGGACCTTAAAGATTATCCAGTCCCACCCCCTGCCATGGGCAGGGACACCTTCCACTAGACCAGGTTGCTCCAAGCCTCATCCAGCTTGGCCTTGGACACTTCCAGGGATGGAGCATCCACAGCTTCTCTGGGCGACCTGTCCCAGTGCTCCCCACCCTCTGCGGGAAGAACTTCTTCCTGATACCTAATCTAAACCTCCCCACGTTCAGTTTAAACCCATTATCCCTTGTCCAATGACCAACACAGAGCGATGGCTTGGAATCATTCTCTTTCCCAGCCTCACCAGAGCTCTGAAGAAAGGCAGAAATCCACGCCCTGGCGAGCCCAGAACACCTCGGCACGGTCGTGCATTAGCGGGGAGACATTTTCATAGTCTCTAAACAGCAGTGGGGATTTCTCTTCCACTCTTAAAATAGATTTTTCTTATGTTGCAAATCTGGCAATGGCTCAGTAGATAACAGCGAGCCATAAACAGCTGAGAAAGTAAGAATTTCCCTACAGTACAAGGCAGCATATACAATCAGGGAAAGAAAAGCCGTTTTATTACACACTAGTTCATAGTCATAAAAATTGTATTTTACAGTAATAGTATCCTTACAAATAAGCTACCGACCAAAAATATTAAGAATAGAATGGTAGCTCAATAGCTGTTAACCCTTCCCTTACTGCTCAGTTTTGATGAATGACTTTTCTTCTAAATACGCAAACAGAACGACATTGCCTGTCTAAACCTGTAAATAACATTACGTTACATGCAACGGTGTCTGTGGGCTGTTCTAGCACCGGCTTAACAAGAATTTATAGGAACAACTGTGGGTTTATTTCAGCAAAAACCCAAGAAGAGTGTACATTTGTACTGGGCCTTCTTTCCCAAAAGCAGTGTCTTTAGATTTTGTCTGTGTGTATCTGGAGACTCTGACTTGTGTTCCAAGACTATCGGTAAGTTGGTCAAAGGTCTAAGTGCTTTAGAAGATGTATACATATATATATATACATACATACACACACATATATATAACGGCTTGAGAATAGCCTGAGCAGCCCTGGGGAGAAGGACTTGGGGGTACTGGTGGATGAAAAGCTGGACATGAGCCGGCCGTGTGCGCTGGCAGCCCAGAAAGCCAACCGTACCCTGGGCTGTATCCAGAGAGAGAAGTGGGCCCAGCAGGTCAAGAGAGGGGATTCTGCCCGTCTACTCTGCTTAGACACCTCCTCCAGTTCTATGTCCAGGTCTGGGGTCCTCAACATAAGAAGGACATAGACCTGGTGGTCCATAGTCCAGAGGAGGCCACAGAGATGCTCCGAGGGCTGGAGCCCCTCTGCTGTGATGAAAGGCTGGGAGAGTTGGGCTTGTTCAGCCTGGAGAAGAGAAGGCTCTGGGGAGACCTTATTGCAGCTTTCCAGTGCCTGAAGGGGCTACAAGGAAGCTGCGGGGGACTTTTTACAAGGGCCTGTAGTGACAGGACAAGGGGTAACAGGTTTAAATTGAAAGTGGGGAGGTTTAGATTGGATAACAGTAAGAAGTTCTTCCCGGAGAGGGTGGTGAGGCACTGGGACAGGTTGCCCAGAGAAGCTGTGGATGCCCCATCCCTGGAAGTGTCCAAGGCCAGGCTGGATGAGGCTTGGAGCAACCTGGTCTAGGGGAAGGTGTCCCTGCCCATGGCAGGGGGGGGGGCTGGGGGGGGTTTAAGGTCCCTTCCCACCCAAACCGCTCTGTGGTTCTATGATAATTGCAATAACCTCTTTTGTGACATATTGCATGTCCTTGGCAAGGAGAATTAGAATGGACCAGGCAGCTTCTGCACCACACGATTAATAGGGAAAACAGGATAATCTGAACAGTTACAGGCCTGTCAGCTTGACACTGATCCTGCACAATGTAATGGAATAAGCAGTACGCAACATCATTTATAAAGAGTTACAGCAGCTTAATATAATTAATGCCAATACACGTGTGCATAAAAAAACGCAGTGTCAAACCAGCCTCGCAAATTTGTGCTGGTGGGATTACAGGAACGGGGGACAACAGCACCAGCAGTGAAGCACCACAGCTCAGCAGCAGTGGATTTACTGCTCTGCAAAGTTTGATAAACCAGAATGCTGTCAAATCTGTTGGTTTGTGTCCAAGGCCAGGCTGGATGAGGCTTGGAGCAACCTGGTCTAGTGGAAGGTGTCCCTGCCCATGGCAGGGGGTGGCACTGGGTGGGCTTTAAGGTCCCTTCCAACCCAAACCATTCTGTGATTCTAATAGTGTATTTCATTAAATAGACTTGTAATACACAAAAGAAGAATTTGGAGAAGCAGCTTAATTGTATATGGGGAAACACCACAGAAGGAGCATTTTTAATCGAGGTGTCTGTCTGGTGCCTTCTGTTACTTCACCTCTTCCCCAGAGGCTTAGGAAGACATGAAACCCTCTCCGTGCAAGGGCACTACAGACAGCCGGGCTGCAGACGACGAGAGCAGGCAAGCTAACAAGGTAGGTTACAACATGGCCAAACACTGTCCCACCAGTGGCAGAAACATGCCGGTATCCAACCAGGCCTGGCAGAGTGAAGGACTCCAGGATGGGAAGCAGCAGGAAGGACTGCGCGCTCCGCAGGACTGCTCGCTCCAGCGCAAGAGGAGGGAATGGCCCGAGTCCGTTAGACACGGAGGAAGTCCCGGGGAGGAGTCCCAGCTGCGGTCTGGACCCCCGTGCTGCCGCACGATCCTGAGGCAGTGGGAAGCAGCATTTGTTTGGGGTCTTCTGCATTTGGAGTAAAACCAGAATATAAACCCAAGAGTAAAGCCACGGGCCTGTTCTGTTGGCACTGCCGGCAGCTGAGCCATCTCCTGCGGGAAGGGGCTCTCTCCTGATCTGGGCTGTATTCCCAAGACCTGCAATCCAAAGCCCCAGCTGCAACAGCAATGTTCGGAATTAGGGTAACATCCAAATATTCTTTTTCCATAGCTCAGTTCTTGTAGAAGCTAATTTCTTCCTAATAAAGCTGCGAGAGGTTAAACCTCAAACGTAAAGCGCTAGCAGGAAGAGCAGTGTTAAAGGGCAGGGACTAAAGGAAAGCTGCCTGAGCCCATCAAGTCACATGAGATGCTGGATAAGTCAATTAAAAGCAGTGAAAAATGCTCGGATGGGCTGAATGGGGTTATAGGTTTTTCATTAACTGTGACTACACGGAGGATACGACACATCCACTTAGCTTGAGAGGAAAATGGATAAGAATATTCAAGGAAGGTTCACTGTCACCCCAAGCCGATTATCACGGTCCTTCCCCTGAAGAAGTTTCCCTTTCAGTGTACTGTTTGTCCAGAAGGATGAAGGACATGGTTACTGATGTCTTCTCTTCTATAATTCTTGTTAGCAACATGTATTTTCCTTTCACAGAGCCAGAGGAGATGCTGACACACTGCCAACCTTTTTCTTAGAGATTCATCAGCTAAAATAAATCCTACATATGTGAATAGGAAGTGTAATTAATTCACGCTCTTATGATTAACAAATGTGGCAAGTTAAATTAAAACCATTTAATTCGTAAGACTTGATAACAGGCTTTTTATGGTGATTTCACTTTTCCTACAAGAAAGTTTCCTTCTACCAAGACTGGGAATTATGTTTTTTTTAAAGATGTGAAACTGGAAGTAATGTAAATTACCCAAATCAACAATTTGGGACAATTTTCAGGGACAATTACAATGGCTGAGGATTACTTGGGAAGGTGTTTAAATGCTTGTATTAACAAATGCTTGTATTAACAAATGCTTAAGTCCATAAGAAGTCCATTACAAAGAACACTACAGGCACCTGTATTCCAACAGTAAACCACATCAGTCCACAAGCTGACATTTCAAACATGATGAAAGGTTGCACTGTTAATTTTGGATCCCTCCTGCCCCCTCCCCGCCTCAGCTGCTGAGTTGCAGTAGAAGGTACAACAGTCATTTTAGGGTGAAAGGTCTCAGAATATGTAAAATGACTGGCCTTCCCCTTACAGCCTCATCCACTTCGAAGGACTAAGAAAACTTCGATTCAACTATCAAGCGCAAAGAAACATGCAAATTACCACAAACGAAGGTCATTCTGACCACACTGGGAAGGCTCCAGCTGGCGGAAAGAATCCCAAATAACTTTATAGGAAAATGACCACTAATTTCAATGTATACTCAAAAAACCCCCTCCAAAACCCACCAAATAAACCCAACTGAAACCCAACCGCTGAAGAACACTGGCTCAGATTTCTCAAAGATTTAGTCACTGCACTCCCAGTTCTGAAATAAGTTCTGGCTTATGCAAGAGCTTACGGCACGCTCTTGGAAAGTGACTTCTGCTTCACCAACTCAGGCAAGGCAGACGAGTGCCAGCCTCAGATGAGTTACATAAACGAGCACGTATCAGGATGCAAAGCAGTGGAATGCCGGCCTGAATTGCTACGGGAGAATTGAACGCAACATTTAAAAATACTGAAAAGATTTAGCTATCATCTATTAAAATTTACTGGCAAAACTTCAAGGGTTTCCCACAACTGCCGGGTTCCTCATGGCTCATAGCGCTTCCCTGCTGGAGAAGGAAGAGACAAAAGGTCAGGGAATGGGTGACTGCCAATGGCGTAGGCGAGAGGATGGTCACTCACAGCTGTACGGCACAGGAGCCGACAGGACCTGTCAGCTCTGCCCTGTCTGGTTTTCCTCTGAAGAGGAAGGAGGGCAGATGCTGCCCACCCGCACCACGGTCCTGCATCCCAAGTGTCAACCAAGCAAGCGGCTCTTTCCAGATCGCTGTGCACCCGCTGCATGGAGACCTTCACAATCCGCACAGGCGAGATCCAGCCGTGGTGTTCACCCTCTCATGTTTCAGTGCTGCTACAACCTACAGCAGAACACCCAGGGAGGTCCCCTGTTTTCATGCCTAAACTAATGTTGTTTAAGATCTCAGTGTTTCTGAAGAATGATGAATTTTTATTCTCACAGTAAAATGAACCAGCTACCTGAGGGCAAGCACGGCAGAGCCCCTTTGAAGAACTTCACAGGCATTAGAGATGACATCACCGATGATGTTCATTTTAAAGTCTGCATTTGTCTTGGAAAAAGGCAAATTTGTTTAAAATGAAAATTCCTCTTCAAGCTTTTCAATGGTTATCATCTATAACGCAAAGTATATAGGAGACTGTCCATAAACAAATGATAGTGCTCAGGCACCGGAACAGGCTGCCCAGGGAGTGGTGGAGTCACCGTCCCTGGAGGTGTTGGAGGAACGTGTAGACGTGGCGCTGGAGGACGCGGTGTAGTGGGTTCGGTGGTGCTGGGTTGGTGGTTGGACTGGATGGTCGGGTGGGTCTTTTCCAACCTCAGTGATTCTGTGATTAATACGTACACATAGGTAATGAAGTATATATAAGTAAAAATGTACAATTGCCCTAACAAATAAATCTGGGCAAATGTGGAAAAGCGAGCATATTGTCTAAAATACGCAGTCACAAAGTTGATAAACTCTGAGCAGGCTACAAACTGCAACGAAAACAAAAAATTGCTACTTTAAGTTCAAAGGAAGCAATTTGACTGTTGCAGGGCTTCAGAGGAGACAGGGAATATACAACAGGAGGAAAAATACCAAGATTTGCTCTCTGCCATGGTCTCTCCCACCGTTTTTGTTACAGAATGCTGCATCAGTTGAACAGAAGCAGGAAGGAAATAAAACCCAAAAAAACCCCCATACATTGGTGTAAAAATTGAAATATTTGATCCGGATGCACAGCATTCGTCCCTGCGAGGGAAGAGGGTGCCATCCAGTAGAATCATAAACTGAAATGAACATCTACCTGTGTGAATTTAACATTTTTGCAGTTTCACATATGTTTAAGACGTGTGCTCATACCCTCTGTTACTCTTCAGCTGCTAAGGCAATGTCATCCTGGCTGGGTATTCCAAAACTATCACACCTAATTCCATACCTCGCTGTGGGTCATGCTCCAAGAATCTAATTACAGCATACAGTGCTGAGGATCACTAATTACTTTTGTTTGGCAGGGTAATGTTAATGGCTTTCAATCTTTTATTTTAGGTTTTTCCTTTCAGAAGTCACCAAACCCACAGTTGTTGCATAGATTTTGGAGCTTCAGAGACAGAGCCGTGACAGCGGCTGCGGGACTGAGCACCGCGGGAACTTGTTTATTAAAGCCAAGGTCCTTACCTATAGGTTTCACAAGTTTTTGCTGCTAATCTTTTAGTGAGATACAGTTAAAATGTTTTTCCCTCGCACAGTGATGAAAAAAACCAAAAGGAACTACTGAAACAAAACACCACCTCAGACACGCTATGGAAGCTGCTCCCCAGAAGGGAGTATTCCAGGTTACAAGTTCAGAAAATGAGCGATTACGACGCGCTCTCTGGTAGCTGCACCCGACACGGCGGTGCCAGGTGATTGACTGATGCTGACCTGCCACAGACATACCGCCCTCAAACGGAATGCAGCCATACGGCACGATCAGCTGGATCCCAGCCTATCTGCCGTTCGGATGAGCCGTGCCTCCGGCTGGCTCTGCTCCCGACTTCCACCACACGCCTTTGCCAACCACTTTCTGCGAGGAGAATGGGACAAGCCAAGCTGACATTCCTAGAACATGCAAAAAAACAGTGTCCTGCAGCCCACTCCCCTCAGTAACAAATATATTATGGATCAGCCACATTTTGGATCAGCCACATCAATGCCACTTCTGACGAAAACATTAGACACTGTCACAAAGCCCTGATAGTTCAAAACGACAGCTGAACGCATCTTTGTCACAATGTACCTGAAGAGCTCAGCCAGCGCTTTTTCTCCTAGGAAAACCCGGTTATGCCAACCAAACTGCGCGAGCCGGCACGCTGAACAGCGGCCAAGCCCACTTGTCTTTGGGGCGACGCTCCGAAGCGAGCTATGGGAAGGGCACGGACCGAGCGCTCCAGCTGCACCATGCCACAGGACGATGCTCGAGGACATTTTACCACCTCCATTTAATTGGGCTGTGACAATTATGACCAATTCTGCTCAGCGCTTGCAGATACCACCACTGTATTTGGGGCATAAAATGCCTCCTGTTGCTGTTTAAAGACCCCCCCGACAAAAAAAAATCCAGGGACGAAGCTTTTGGACCTGCTCTGCACCCGTCAGCACGCACAAACAAGCTAATCCACGCAAACCTCACACAATACACTTGATTTACTCACACTGAGCTGTTCTAACCTGTGTTTCCAAACACAGTTTTGAGGCAAAAAAATGAAATATTACCAGGGCATGACACTGTGCAGAATAGCTGCTGAAACAGCGAAAGGCATCTCAGAATGAGCTCTTCCCGGTATTTTTACACTCCCATTACACTATGCACTGCTTCAGGTACAAGTATCGGCTTTGTTAACAAACCATTTAGCTCTGTGCAGAATAAAACCTCTGATAGAGCTGTGCGAAATACGTAAGGTTTGGCAGCCTGACTCATCTCTCATGCAAGTTAATGCAAGTCTTAACGATCTCGGGGAACCTTTGGACCAGGATCCAGTTTGTATTCGTGATTCTGAAGGCATGAAGTGACTCACAATTCCCTATCTTATCCTCACTGATTTTGGAAAGAGAATTAAGCTCTTTGGGAGCTCTTTTACAAACCTGCAAGAATCGAGACATCATCTGTGCTTGCAAAAACAATGCAAAAAGCCCAGAAAACCAGCAGTAAGAAAACTTAAGATTCTATTTATCTTGCATTAATATACTGCACACAGCTAATAAAAACCCAGCAGAGGAACCTGTGATTGGAAAGTCGCTTTGCATTCCTCACAGAGCACATCCCAATGTCTTCAATGACTCCTTACAACGGTTTGGGGCACTGTGTTTACCGTATGTTCTACAGACACCAGCTCTGATTAAATCAAGTTTGCTCAAGCTAATAAAGGACGGGCTATGAAACATCTGGACCTGCAGGTCCTTTTCTGGTGCTCCCGAGAGCCAAACCTCTGGCTGATCCTGGGACTGGCACCTCGAGGTTCACTCCTAAGACCTGAGTTCCCCACACCTTAATACACGTGAAAGCAGATAATTGGGTTCCACTGTCTGTGCCACATTGCGGGCTGAGCTTGAGCCACTTGTGGGCTGCCTGCACATTGCTTTGCGCTCCTCATGGGGTCCCCCACACCCCCTTCACGCTGAGTTACTCAGCTGTGGTTCAGCGGAATTCCAAAATTGGATTTACACTAATGAGAGGGAAGGGTGAATGAGAGACACAGTAGTGCGCAGATGCAACGAACCCAGCGACGTTCAGTACAAAATACAAACCCAAGACATACCCAATAATATGTCCTTATAACACAGGGGCTGTGTTATAGCAGAAGTCATTTCAGCAACTTAACTGAACCCCTTATGTAATTCCATTAATGCCAAGTGGTATAAACCACAGCTGAAGTTGCTTTATATCCACTGCACTTCATTAAATATGCCTTGTTACAGGACTCCTAAAACTACCACAAAAAAATATGCCTTTTGCACATCTTTTTGAGAAGCACATCAGAAATACACAGGATGCTAAAATATGATAGAATCAGAGTGGTTTGGGTTGGGAAGGACCTTGAAGCCCACCCAGTCCCACCCCCTGCCATGAGCAGGGACACCTTCCACTAGACCAGGTTGCTCCAAGCCTCATCCAGCCTGGCCTTGGACACTCCCAGGGATGGGGCATCCACAGCTTCTCTGGGCAACCTGTCCCAGTGCCTCCCCACCCTCTGCAGGAAGAATTCCTTCCTGATATCCAATCTAAACCTCCCCACTGTCAATTTAAACCTGTGACCCCTTGTCCTGTCACTACAGACCCTTGTAAAAAGTCCCCCCCAGCTTCCTTGTAGCCCCCCCAGGCCCTGGAAGGCTGCAACAAGGTCTCCCTGGAACCTTCTCTTCTCCAGGCTGAACAAGCCCAACTCTCTCAGCCTGTCCCCATGGCAGAGGTGCTCCAGCCCTCGGAGCATCTCTGTGGCCTCCTCTGGACTCGCTCCAAGAGATCCATATCATAAAATAAAAAATTTTGCTCCAGGAAATCAATTACAAAATCACTATTGATACAGCAGAAGACCTGGATTTCTTCCTTGGCATCCTTTTCTTCAAGGATTGGTGTTTATAAATTATTTCACCGTGTAAGCACCGAGGTTACTGTCTCATTCTGTCCCTGCTTGGCTGCCGTTGGTGTGTGTAGGAGAAGCTGTGAGGATGCAGCACAGCACCCTTCAGCTCTATTTTCTTCCCCGAGAAGAAGGTGACACAGATACTGACACAGGATATTTTTGTAGGGTGGGTGTTAAACCAACCAAAACGACTCAGCGAATGCTGCCGGGCCAGAGCAGGCACAACACAGGCAAAACCAGGATGGGTTTGGCTCCCAGCGATGCTGATTTTCCAAACCAGCAGTTCACAACTGGGGCTGTAAACTGGTGCAGCCCCCTGCATCCCATCAGCACTTTCCCTCCCTGCATTCTCATAATGTAAGGTCATAATGTAACACAGTATATAGAAAATAAAGAATAAAATAACAAATATGAGTCACTGTGAGCCCAGAGGGCCGAGAAGGCCAACAGCATCCTGGCCGGCATCAGGGACAGCGTGGCCAGCAGGGCCAGGGCAGGGATCGTCCCCCTGTGCTGGGCTCTGGGGAGGCCGCACCTCGAATCCTGGGGTCAATTTTGCGCAACTCACCACAGGACAGACACTGAGGGGCTGGTGCGTGTCCGGAGAAGGGAACGGAGCTGGGGAAGGGTCTGGAGCACAATTCCCGTGAGGAGCGGCTGAGGGAGCTGGGAGGGTTCAGCCTGGAGAAGAGGAGGCTCAGGGCAGACCTTATCGCTCCCTACAGCTCCCTGAAAAGGAGGGTGCAGAGAGGGGGGGTCGGTCTCTTCTCCCAAGGGACAAGTGATGGGACAAGAGGAACCGGCCTCAAGCTGTGCCAGGGGAGGTTTAGATGGGATATCAGGGACAATGTCTTCCCGGAAAGGGCTGTCAGGATTGGAAGGGGCTGCCCAGGGAGGGGGGAGTCCCCATCCCGGGAGGGGTTTCAGAGCCGTGTGGACGAGGTGCGGAGGGACAGGGGTCAGTGGTGGGCTGGGCAGTGCTGGGGTAACGGTTGGACTGGGTGGGCTTAAAGGCCTTTTCCAACCTAAATGATGCTGTAATTGTAAACAGGCAAGATGGCATACGCACACAAAACACACTAGAACATCGTCTAAAAGGAGAAGAGAAAACATAACAAAGGTCTGGTTCAGCCAGCACGGCAGCAGCACGGCAAGGAATGAGGGTCTGGCAGGGTGAGCTGGGCAAGGCTGCAGCCACAGCCCCGCGGAGAGCTGAACACTGGCACGGCGACACCAGGCGGGCACAGACCAACCCCCGCTGTCACGTGCACACACAAACTTAGCACCAACTTAGAACAATAACGAGTCAAAGCTGAATTTGTCCCATCACGATTTGGGAAGACAAGCAAAAAGAGCAGAAAACTGGAGAGACAACCTTTATATTCAGCTGTGGACTATCTTTACCATCAAGGTCATTTTAATAACAAATCACCCCTCTCCAATCAATGTCGTGATGTGGGTTGTTAACAAGTATTTTCACTTGCTAATTAATAATGAGCATTCATGTTACATCCCCAGTTAAATGGTGCCAGCAGTCACCATTCTATATTTTAATTCTATTTACATTTAAAATCGCTCTTTTATTTCCATTAGCTGAAGAGTAGCCACTCCAGCTGAAAGGCTGGAAGCTTCTCTAAGCCATCCACCGATATTTGTCTGTCTCGACAGACCAGCAGCCAAGTCATTCAAGCGCTACCACCTTCACTTAGGATTCAGCACCCTCCCACACTGCGCTGGCATCTAATGAGCGTACTTTTGTTTATACCTATGGAGCTCTCTTGACTTCAATTAAATTAGGAGGATTGAAAGGAGCAGAATTTGACCTTCTGGGTATACCCAGATAGGAAGAACAAGCTACATGATATCTCGGAGTGAAATCTCATGCTGCTGGTCATAAACTCCTTCCCAAAGATGAATTTAATTAGTCTGCGTAGCAGACGTCAGAGCAAAAAGCTTAAAGTGTTTGAATGCTGAGATGAGCTACCCACAATTTATTAAGAAACAATCATAGTAAACTACAGTTCAGAGCTGAAAACAAGAGAAAGTGCCTTAATATTAACGGCTTTTCCCACTGTACCATTTTCAAGCACCCTTTCTGCTCTGCGCGGGCTCAGGCAGCAAAAACAGTGTGTTACTGCAACCCGCTCACCACAGCGCCAAACCCGCAGGCAGGTCCCCTCTCTTGTGTGTGCAGCTCATCTCTAAAAGCCTTCTGCAACGCAGTCTCGAACCTGGGTCGGCAAAGGAGTTTGTGGCGGGTCCCGGCTGGTACTGCTCAGCCAGGGCTTCACTTGTGCAACACGCTCCACACGCAACGCCTGCACCCGCGTCTCCCCGCGAGGCCTGGGCTGATCTCTGCCCCCACCTATAACCATGTGGGCCTCCTGGCCTTAGCGGAAGGTGTCCCTGCCCGTGTGCTGCTGTGACACAGCTTCTTGCACAGAATGGCTGTTTCGGTGCAGACGGGGATGACACTTCATGGCTCCTCTTATCCTTGTTTTCTCATCCTTGCTCAAAGGACAGTTTTATTTCCTGAGCACTACTGAAAGCCCCAGAAACCAGGAGGACTCTCCATGTCTCTACAGACCCTCCCCTTGCAGGGGTCATGCCAGCCCTTGCTCTCCTGCCCAAAATTGTTCCTTCTCACCCCAGGAAACTAAGCAGCTCTGTGATGATCATCTCTGTGCCCAGAGATGTTGTGGATACCCCATCCCTGATGCCTTCAAGGCCAGTCTGGATGTGGCTTTGAGCAACCTGGGCTAGTGGAAGGTGTCCCTGCCCATGGCAGGGGAGTTGGAACTGGATGATCTTTAAGGTCCCTTCCAACCCAAACCATTCCATGATTCTATGATTCTATGAGCACCCCAGGCACTCAGGGAGACGTGGCTCCCAAACACCGAGGGAATTCCCTACGACAGGGCAGGCTGCGCTCTCCCAAAGGCTGACCTCTCGGTCAAGCCCACCTGGATTCTCAGGAGGGTGGGAAACACCTCCCGGCGAAAGAGCAGCCACACCACACCAAACCACAGCATGCTGCTCTTCTGAAGGGCGAGAACGTTTCGGAACGGAAGGCCGAAGTTACCGTCCCAGGCAGAGAATTGTGGTTTTCCCCTTCTAGTCTCAACA
>NW_010242313.1:5908-10861 GCF_000690775.1 Eurypyga helias | reverse complement strand
TTCAGTTCACGACCTCAAGTTTGGCAGATGTGCAAGCTTCTTCTCAAGACTGAAGAAGCAAAGAGAAGGTCTAGGAAAGTCCCCGTGCGACTGAAAATCTGCCTTTTTATGCTGATGCTTCAAATTTTGATTCTGGGTAAACTTGGAAAAAACACACTCCCAAGCAGCCTTCCAAGAGCCAGTATCCATCCACACAGCTCTTCCACAGGGAACAGCGCTGCCCTTCGGTCCTCCCAAAGCTCATCTCTCAGGCACCAGGTCGGCACCTCACCCACTGGACCGTCCCAGTTGGACTGGGAGATCCCACCTGCGGGACAGGCCCTGCTGCGATGGTGCTGGGGCTGCTCTGCAGACACCCAGCCTCGTGCTCTGCCCCACGGGCTGTACCAGGCTGGTTCACTCTTGTCTCCAGAGAAAGCTTTCAGCACTCATTGCTGATCGCTGCGCCGAGGTGAACAGGCCACATGGCACAGCGGAGGAGGTGTTCAAAGCAGAGCTTGCCGGAGCCGGGGGTGCTGCAGGTTTCCACTGCGGTGGCACGTGGGACAGGAGCCTGAGCAAGAGCTGCTGCGCTCCAGGAGCAACACAGCATGAATGGCCCCTCCGGGCATGGAAAAAATCCAGCTGATTATTAAAATAAATATTAAAATAATCCTGAAATGGCAACAAAGTTGCTACAAAAAAATGACTCAACGGGACACACAAGATTTAGGTGCAACCTCCTCCTTTTGCGGGGAGTCCAAGGGCAATGTCTGCTGGACCCAGCCCCGAGAAGGCCCAGGCGAGCAGTCTGCCCTTCCTTGCTGCAGTAAGGAAACAAGGAACACTCATCCTCTTTGGACTTGGGAGAAATCTCGGAGCTGAATTGTTTTTCTCCTTGTGCCGCTGGCTTTCATGCTGCTTCATGGAGCCCCTGCCCTCACTCACTGCCTCCTGCCAAATTCTATGAGTATCCTGACGCTTCCTAAGCACACACAGCACTGACACATGCTCTGCTCACCCCAGTTCCAGTTTCACTGGTTCCAGCACCAATTATCCCACTCCGCGTCTGTCAGAGGGAACCATGAAGCCAGAGGAGGGAAAACCGAAGCCCCGGCACCACGATGTGCTGAAGGGTTTCTGAAGTCATGAAAGCTCATGATGCTCTGCATTTCACTCACTGAATGTTGCTTCATTCTCACAAGAGCAGAGGACCTGGAAATCTCCACAATCAGCTGGGACTTCACATTTTTATGCATGAATTACTATAAATGTGTATTTTTATATATATACACTTGCAGTTTAGACATGCACACACACAAATTGTGTGTTAGAGACAAAGGCCAGTGATAAGTTTTGTACTCAGTGCTAAACTGCATCCAGCTCTGGGGCCCCCAACATAAGAAGGATATCAACTGGTTGAAGAAGGAGATTTAGATTAGACCTAAATTGTTCCTCAGAAATTCTTCCTTAGAAGGCACTGGAACAGGTTGCCCACAGAAGCTGTGGATGCCCCATCCCTGGGAGTGTCCAAGGCCAGGCTGGATGAGGCTTGGAGCAACCTGGTCTAGTGGAAGGTGTCCCTGCCCATGGCAGGGGGTGGGACTGGGTGGCCTTTAAGGCCCCTTCCAATCCAAACCATTCTGTGATTCTGTGATTTGTAACCCCAAAGAATCAGCTGAGTTCTCTGCTGTAAGGCAGATGGAGAAAGAGGATGGATAGAGGCTAATGGGTAGCTCTGCAGATGATTTAATATTCAGACTTACCAGCTCATTAGAAAGATAATGATTGCTCTTTTTTCTTTCTTGTCAACTATGAACATTCCTCTTAAAGGGTATTGTTTCTCTTAAAGGGTATTGTATTTTAGGTAAGCGTTTATTAAGAAGAACAAACTCCTTGTATCCTGTTAATCTCCTATTTCTGTTCATACTGGTTATGGCTTTTCATGCTGTTCACCCCATGCTGCCAAAGTCAGTGCATTCAGACTAATGGACTAGAAAATGCAGAGTATTTCAGAAAGGACACAATTTCTTTAAGGTTTTCTAGAGCTATTCTAAAGCTATAAAAAAGGTCCCCTCATTGAAATAAAAGAGAAGGACATACTAGATATGGAAAACGCTCAAAATAGGGTGAAAAGAATGAGCACAGGTAGAGACTTCTCTGCAGTCAAGTACGTCAGTTGGCGAAAGAGATGAGTAGGGGGAAACGACAGATATCTACCTAATCCCAAGTGGCATGGAGAAGATGCATCAGGAGCAGTTCGTCATCGCCTCCGGTGCACAAACGAGCTCCAAATAAACCTGGTATCAGAGAGCCGTTTCTGACAGCACAGTATGTTAACCCAACCTCTCAGTTTCTCCCTAAGTGACCCCGTATCTCATTATAATGGGTTTAGTGTGACTAATCAGAATCAAATCTAGCAGAAGTAATTAAGATTTATCTAATCTCAGGCTAATCTGACAGCCAACACTGATGAGTTTTTTCCTACTTTAACCAAATTTACAGTTGATATCCCAATTGCAGGAGCTGCAAGTCCTGAGAAACATCAGCCTCCTGCCTCCATACTCCTGTCCCAGTTTTGTTCCTGGGGCAGGTCGAGGGACTGGTGGGGTATCGGAGCAGAGAACAAAGACGACCGCAGAAGAGTATTTCTGCTGAGACACAATACACAACCGCGAATGGTGGAAATAAAAACAACAGCCACCCAAAACACCACTGCGAAGGGACTGAGGAAACCTGAGGAGTATGTTGAAGTACCATATGCTGAATAAGGGCTGTAGACCTCGATGGTTCTCAGGACAGCTACGGACCAGAGCCAAACCCAACGACTACCAGTGTAATCCCATTCAGGTCCATAGGCTTTGAATTTGCCAGCAGTTAACCAGTCCTTTAACTTACTGCACAAAACAGACACCTCACATGCTGGGCCGTCACTAAACTGTACTAGAAATTATCTTCCTTGTTGGATTTCACACAAAGTCAGTTAAATTGAAGAAAAAATAGGAAGGTGGCACAAATTATACAACTCATTTTTATTTCTTTGTTTTCCTTCCCACCGTCCCCATGGATAAAGACTGACTTTCTTAATAAGTTTTACACAAAGAGCGCCATCCCAGAACTAAGATGGCTTGGGCAAGGAGCAAACACGGCCTGACACTTTGCCTCACACCGATTTATGCCAAATCTGTCCACACAAAAATAGCAGCGATGATTAAGGAACGCCAGCAACCCTTGCACTCTTCCTGGCAGTGCCAGGATCTTAATTTTTAACTTGTCGAAGTTAGCATATTGTTGCTATTATAGATGGAAATAATCACTCAGCAGCAGAGCGTTAATGACATGCCATTAATAAGAGTGCCTTTCCCTGGCAGAATGAAGACACAGACACTGGCTGGCCTTGGAAAACACACAGAAATATTTTCTTTAAAGGGGTTCCTGTGCACAGATTTGAAAGCTGATGTGCTAGCAGGCGCAAGCACGCCAGCGTTCAGTTTTTAGCGTGGCCCCTCTCACAGACACTTCTGGAGGAATCCTGAAATACGGCTTTACCAGTAAAAGTCCCTCAGTACTTAGAAAAATCCTGCAGCATCCGCAACCATGGAAGAGCAAATACAGAAAACCATGTCTTAGGGCACTAAGAAAAATTCTTATGAATACAAACATGTTAACTGAGGTTTGCTCCCAAATTTCACAAAGACCATTGCTCCCCAAAACGGCACATCGGGCAGAAGGCCTTATGGGGTCCAAGTCTGTGACAGCCCATGCTTTTGTCCTGGAGACAGGTCCGAGCCAAATCTGCTCTTCAGGTGACATTTACAAGGCACAAACCAGGTCGTTACTTAGACCATATCAATAGGTGGCTACAAATACAATATAGCTACATTCCAGCATCTTTCACATAAACTGTTACGCTGTAACAGTATTTGGTAAAAAATACTGTTGAAAAAAATGAATTCTGTCTCAAAACTGCCATTACTTCTACTTTTCAGAAAGCAAGAGACAGTTGTACTTAACTGTCACATCTAAAATCTAATACTGTGATAGTAAAAATCGAGACTTTCATGGGATTTCTGATCCAGTTTGTTTTGATACTTAAACCTTACCCTAAAAATCAAAACAGTCACCTGTTTAAATACGTAAGTTTTGCTCAGTTATAGAACTTTGAGAGAATTATTAAACCTTGGAATGTGATTAATATCGATCATAACTAAAGTTCTGTACTATAATGATTCATCTTCCTGCTGGTATACAGGATTTCAACATTTTCTTAATTCAAGAGGCAATGGATGTATCTGTGGAACAACAGTGGCATCACTGCTACGGTCAGACCCCGGGGGGAGGACGAGCTCTCCAGATTGGGTGACCACAGGTCTTGCACCGAACCATCCGTGCGGCAAGGAGCATCCCAACGCAGGCAGCACCGTGTCCTGTCACTGAGCAACCACGGCAGGGCTCCTGACAGCTCCAGCACACCCGTCCTCCCCTCCAGCCTCAACCTTCCAGCCTTCCTAGCAACCAGCACGGACGAAGCTTCACATCCCCTCCTCCTGCGTATGACCATGAGCATTACAAAGCCTTCCTGTTACAAACCAAAAGCATTTTGGCGTGTTATGCCACTGGGCAAGAATATCTAATGCAAAACTGAGTATTCCTCAATAAAATCCATTTGAGGGTAATTCTGCTCTTCCATCACCGCATCCAGCTCTGGGGCCCCCAACATAAGAAGGATATGGAGCTGTTGGAGCAAGTCCAGAGGCCATGAAGATAATCCGAAGCTGGAGCGCCTCTGCTATGGGGACAGGCTGGGAGAGTTGGGCTTGTTCAGCCTGGAGAAGAGAAGGCTCCGGGGAGACCTTATTGCAGCCTTCCAGTGCCTGGGGGGGGCTACAAGGAAGCTGGGGGGGGCTTTTCCCAAGGGCAGGGAGTGACAGGACAAGGGGGGATGGGTTTAAACGGAAAGAGGGAGATTGAGAT
>NW_010242313.1:0-5741 GCF_000690775.1 Eurypyga helias | reverse complement strand
GGTGGGACTGGGTGGGCTTCAAGTTCCCTTCCCACCCAAACCACTCTATGACCGCCCTAAAGAACTCTTCATCCTTTGTTTCCTATATTCATGAATTTGTAACCAGCGTCCCCCCAACGTTCATTCAGAACATCACGAGGTGCTCTGGTAACTCATGCATTTCACAGATCTCACTGCGTAACATGGCCAGATACCTTCTGGCACACAACTGCAAAGCACGGCACATCGTTGTGCAATATGTCACTGCGTCGTGACAGACAGAAATCTTTGCTTCTTCTACACTGCTTGGCTGCCTGTACGGCCAGGAGACTGCAACTCTGCTGTCGAAATGGCTGAACGTGAGGAGGAGCATCTAAGCTCACAGCAGAGATGAAGAGGAGATACATGACGCCAGGCAGAAATAACACCCTTGCTGCTCTCACGTCTATTAATTTGGCATCTGTACATTGATTAGCTGCTGAAAACCACCAACCGTTTCTAGAAACAGTTTCTGAATGGCTTACAAGACAGAGCAGGTCATGCTGCAGGATACTTTCGCCAGGAAAAAAGACAGACAGTCTTATATTTCTGGTTCATAATCAATATCCAGCCTACAAAGCACCACGAAGATTGCGTTATTACTGCAGGAGAAAGCACTGATGGATTTAGGAAAAAATCCCTCGCCATATAAGGGCTGTGAACATTTTCCCACTTAAGACAACGTGTGGGATCATATTCACAGACACAGAAATATGTTCTGTTCCCTGACACCCACAGTCCTAGAACACCGGGCTGAAGTGCTGGCAAGAATAAGAACCATTTGTTAAGTACAAAAAAATGTCTCACATAATTAGAGAACTGCTGAAAGCTACCAATTTAGTACTCAGGCTTTAAAATTTTAAGAATTTTTATTGTAACAACAGCTAAAGCTTCAGCATGCCGAGAGGTGGAAACGCCTAACACACGCACCATACGGTTTGATCGGCGTATCGAATACCTGAGGCAAAATTAAACACAAGGTACAAGGAGATTTTGACAGCACTCAAGCAACACCTCTAGCAGATTTCGTGCTAATTATGAAGCGAAGCTGCCCACCAGGCACCAAGAGGCCCCATCCCGCTGGGGTGACGCCATCCATCCTCCCCAGCCTCATCCACCCCACCACCAGCTCCCCAGCCTCCAGGACCGCTCTGTCACCATCCCCATGCGGCCCTCTCTTCAGCGTGGTGCTCCAGCCTGTCCAACCACCCTTTTGCCATGAGTCATCAGGACCATAAACATCTCACAGAGCATCTACCAGGGATGGAGATCCTGGAAGACACCAATGGTCAAACACAGAGAACGGCACCAGTGAAGAGAAGATGGGACTGTGGTGTTGGAAAAAGAACATATGGTGTTTGGATAGAGGGCTTTAAATGTCTTTGAGAATAAAGCGACGGAAAAGAAGCAGGCAGTGGGAGGGATCGGTGAAGTTTGACCTGCCAAGAGCTCGAGCCACCCCCTTCTCTGCCAGCCACAGCTCTGCTTCTCGGCCACCAAAGGCTCCAGGGCCTCCCCGCTGACAGCTCCTCTCGTCCCCACCATGGCCGGCCCACCTCCACCACAGCCAAGGCCCACGGCCTGCTCCAGGTCAGCAATGCCGGCTGCAGGATGGAAAGGCCGGGCTGAGGGGGGACTCACGCGTAACCCCAGACACAACCCAAGCGAGGTATAACTCCAGTAGGCCAGTGGGTTCCTCTCGGAGACGCTTCTGAGACGCCATCATTCTCCTGGCAGACCATCAACTTTCTTCCACAATCTTTCCTAAGTCAATTCCAACCGAGGGGGGTGATTCCCCCCCTCTACTCTGCTCTGGTGAGACGCCACCTGGAATGCTGCATCCAGCTCCAAGACCCTCAACATAAGAAGGATATCAACAGGTTGGAGAGACTCCAGAGGAGGCCATGGAGATGCCCAGAGGGCTGGAGCCCCTCTGCCATAGGGACAGGCTGGGAGAGTTGCGGGGGTCTGCCTGGGGAAGAAAACGCTCTGGGGAGACCTTATAGCACCTTCCAGTGCCTGAAGGGGCTACAAGGAAGCTGGGGGGGACTTTTTACAAGGGCAGGGAGTGACAGGACAAGGGGTAACGGGTTTAAATTGAAAGTGGCAAGGTTTAGATTGGACATCAGGAAGAAATTCTTCCTGGAGAGAGTGGGGAGGCACTGGGACAGGTTGCCCAGAGAAGCTGTGGATGCCCCCTCCCTGGAAGTGTCCAAGGCCAGGCTGGATGAGGCTTGGAGCAACCTGGTCTAGTGGAAGGTGTCCCGGCCCATGGCAGAGGGTGGGACTGGATGATGTCTGAGGGCCCTTCCAACCCAAACCACTCTGTGATCCTATGATTGCAGTAAAAATTGAAAAAGTACCAAAAAAAGAAACCAAACCTGTAACAAAGCACCATTTTAAACCAGCAGCTGTGAAACAATCCAAGTCAACCAAAGCTTTAAATTCCGCTCAATTCTCCACTCTCGGGGGAATGGCCTATCAGCTACATGACTCAAGGGCAGTGCCCACTGGCTCCAACCGACAGCGAGCGGGCACGCTCCGCTCTACTGCACTGCTCGCGGCCTCACACAACACCAAATTCTAGGCTCACACGGATTTGTGTTTATCAAAATGCTTGTTAAGTACCTATTCCATACCTGGAAGATTGCTCTATTGATTGCTCTATTTATAGCCCATGTCATACCTTCCAAGCATCAAACTTCAGCGATAAACTAAGCATCAAAGATTTTACAAGTATGTCTTCACATTTTAAGCACATCATTGAAAAAATAGCAGTGACTGACAGTTCACGTGACGCACAGCCCAGTGTTGGTTTCCCATCCACGGGAACAGAGAGCGCAGACCCACAGGATTCCCATTGACCGTTCCACATGTCTTGGTTATTGGATCTGATCAAACGGTATCGCTGTCCTTCACCCCATCGAGACATAACCAGATTGTGTGTGCCCACTGCCTGCTATGCTTATAAACGGTTAAACTTGCTCCCCTCAGCCTGTCTTTGTACCAGCTTTCATTTTCATTTCTATATCCCCGCAAAATATTTGGGGAAAAAGAAAAAAGCGTTTTCCTTTAGTAAGCTTAAACTCCTGGATGAAGAATGTTCCTCTCCATACACTAGCAAGGAGCAGCCTTCCTGAGCTCACGGCTCCCTTTCCTTCTTTATTCACCGTAACTTCACCCATTAACATTTTACTTGCTCCACCTCACCAGAGCACCTCTTGAGCTGTTCGGATTTTACGCTCCTTTACTTCCCTAATTTCGCACTTCGCTACAAAACTGCCAGCGACAGCCTCTCCTCCGGGCTGTCAGACCTCTTACACGAAGTGGCACCCAGCCTAACTCACAGCTCCTTCCAGCTATCCTTCCTCCTGGCCACTCCATCGCTCCACCTTCCGCTTTTCCATAACTCCTAAGCAGGTCACGGCTAAAAGGCGTTTATCTGCCCAGTGAAGTTGCACGGTAAAACACGTGGGATTTCTCTGCCGTCAACAAATTGCTGCATTCCCAGGAAAAAAGAAAAAAAAAAAGTGACAACAAGCTAACAGCTCTGGAAGACTTGTCCTAGGATTTGATGCAATCTGCTGTGCCGGCAAATTAAAGCCTACAGAAACCACGCTAAAATTAGAGAGAGCTGAGATGAAAACCAAAGACACATGGCGACTCTTGCAAATCTTTAAATAGGGCTTAATACAGCATTTAGGTGCTCAGTCTGTGCTCAGCTTTGATCTACCGAGATCATTAATTTATGTTAGAAAGTAGCACTGACTATTTCTGGGACAGTTTTCTACACTTTAGGGCTCAATCGGTGTTGATGTTCAGACACTGACCTAGTGCACCAGCCGATTTTCAAAGTGCCTACGATCACCCAGATGGACTCACACCCCCTAATTTAAAGGGAAGCGTTTCCTCCCACAGCCACTTTCAGATGGCCCAACTCTCAGGTCACTGGCCCAAGTGGGGCCACCCACGGTTAGACACCCAGCACCCTGGCCAGGGCTCCCGCACAGCTCCAGGGACAGAGCCAGCGCTCATGCTTCACCCTCCAGCATGTCAGGGTGGGAGCTGTTGAATGTCTAGTTGGCTGCAACTCCCCCCCGCCGATCCATGATCCCAGGCAGCAGCTCCTGGCATTTGCCGGAGTGGCCGGGTGCATGCTGAGGGGATGCTGCAGAGCGCAGGGGTGGCTCAGCGGGTGCAGGGCTGCAGGGCTCCCACCACGCCACTGCAGCCTGCTCTCCCTCGGGAGCATCCACTGCCATGTTCAGCAGTGGGTTATTCCCCGTCTTCTGGGTTTGCCATGAAGTTTGACGCTCTGCTGTATCTTCCATCAGCGGCGTCTGCTTTAAGGCCAAGGCACACAGCCGCAGCTCTGCACAGATGCAGCTACCCCAGGGGCTGTTAATTCCTCATCAATCTGAAGTTGGGTGGCTCTAACAGCGCGCACGCACTGCTGTCTTAAATACACCACAGACGGCGCGCAACCTTCCTTTTGTCATGGTTTAGCTCCGGCTAGCAAAATACCACGCTACTACTTTAACAAATTTTTAATGAATGATTAAGAAGTGTTTGCAAATCCCCATGGGACCAAGGAGCGAAGAATTTGCTCATGACCACGCACACTTCTCCTTCCCACGGGCTCCCCCAGCGAGCACCAGTCACGCCGTGGCCGAGCGGCCGCCTCCAGCCAAGATCTCCGCAAGCAGCATTTCGCTTCCGAACGGCTGCTCCCAACTCATCAGGCATCCAGTGCACAGCAGGCAATTAGCTATGACCGCTGGTACTTTAGCGACTGCAGAAATTGGTTTAATGTAAAACTGGTTTTTAAGCATTTCACGTGATTTGTGTAGCAGAAACCCACAGAAAAGCTCCTCCCATGCGAGGTAATTGAAAAATAAATTTAAAATACTGTTTTATCGAAGAAGTTTTACACATCAAATAGTGGCAAAGGTTAAAGTTCACATGGACATTGAGCTAACATGACACATCAAGATACTTGGTTATAAGATCATTATATTAACAGGGTTTTAAAATAGATTAGAGTCAATAATGCCATTTAAAAAATGAAGGAATCCTGTTTCACTGCATGAAAAAGATACATGACCTCCTCCTCCCGATTCCCTTTCCATCCCCGCACCTACGAACCAAAGCAACATTAATATTCTCAAGAAAGAGGTCACGTTTGCCAAGATGCACAATTTATTTCTAATTACGTAGGTGCTGAAACCAGCCGTCCCTATTTCTTTAACAAGTCTTGCTACTTCCCCAAAAGTGGCTGCAATATGCGACAGGAGGTTGCCATGGCAAGCGCGCATCTCTGTCGAGTATCTGAGCAAGCGGATGCGTAACGGCAAAACCCACCAGATTAAGTCACTCGTCAGGAAACCATGAGGAAAACGCTTTCTGTTTCACCCCAGGATTATAAATTACTCGGAACCCCCGAGGTTTAAACCAAGAAGGGCACGTGGCCGGAGTTTTTAGCGGAGAAATCACTGATGTACGGCAGCAAAATGAAGGGGTTTAAAGGGAGTGATAGGCACAGCAGAAATATTCAGGATACGGGTTTATTTCCCGAAAACCCAGCAGTGCTGCCAGGGATCCCCGGACCCCCCGGGAGGGGTACGAGCTCTTGCCCACGGCCCCGAGGCTCCCCGCATCCCGCGCGACCAACTTCCCGCACGCGCCCGGCTCCGGGAGAGGGGCCGAGGTCGGAGAACCGGGCA
>NW_010242312.1:6020-18319 GCF_000690775.1 Eurypyga helias | reverse complement strand
AAATATATTTTAAATATTTCTGTGGATGCTAACGGGCAGGTAAAATCAGGCTAATTATCCACGGATGACATGAAGGATCCACGCAAAACAGAGGATTAATAAATACACTTCCATTCTTCAAAGCTGGGACGCGATCCCACCTATCCCTTTCCTGTGCAAAGGAGCATTTCCACGGTGTCCCAGCCCCAGGGAGCACGAGGCTTTCAAGTTCCCCTGCAAAGACTTTAGACTCAGAGATGAAACTCTTGGATTTTGTCTGCAGCTTAGCCACCACCGCGAGTGACCAGCGACACCTCCGCACTTGTTGCACCTCCAGAAGCCGAGCTGACGGCGGTGCATAGAGGAGCCCGTCACCCCCCTCTTCCAGCAGGCACTCTCGAGGATGCGCAGTGCTCGTGGGACTGTGCACGTGTTTGCAAAACCACCCAGAGTGCCGGCGGAGGCTGGTCCTTCGCTGGGCGGGAGGCAGCCGTGCAGGAAGGACATGTGCGATGCAAAGCCCTTGGACCTGGGGCTCTTCAGTGGCTTCTCTTTCTTAGAAGATGTAGCCAAACCACCACGCAGTCACAGCAGTGTGAAATGAAGCAAGCACACCTCATGAATTGCTCCTGAGCTTTGGTTCAGTCCTTGTGCTAACTCTGCCCAGAACTGAAAGCTGCATTATTTCAGAGCAATTTCTATGTGTTCTTCCTTTTTGTCATAAGCTACTGCTTCTTTTTCTCAAACAAAACACAGTTCTCCCTTACTTTAGAAATTCCCCTCAACACCTAAAAGCCCAACGTCTGCCAAGCCCTGCTGCAATCTGCGGCTGCTTGTGGTGTGCAGAACTGTCAGTAGCACTAGGTGGTTGGTGTGAGCAAAGCGAGGTTTGCAGAAGGAGGTTTTAAAGATGAGCTGACGTAGAATGAAAAACCAAGGTGCTTGGAGAGCTTGTCTGTGCATAGATGAGCCTCAGCAAGTCCTTCACTTTCAAGCTCTCTTCTATGACTGAGACATCACCCAACTCAGCTCTCCATCCACTCCGCTGTCTGTTTGCTCACTGATGTCTCTAGTTCTAGCCAAAGATACAATTTATTGGTGCAGGTAAAGGCTCACTGATAAAGGCTTTTCTCAGCCTGTGGAAGATGTTGTCCGGGATGCAAAATTGAGCCTTGACTATAGGCAATAAATTAGTAGGGATGAACCATAACTGTAACTCACTGCAACCTATGGAGGAACCTTGGGGTATTAAGAGGCAGTTACTGGGGGCTTCTCAGCTGAAGTATATTGGTTGCATTTCTTCTGACTTTCATAGAGCTGTTCTAGCAGCTGGCAAACTGCCCCTTTTTATCATGTTCATATTCTGCTGTCTTTCTGCTGGGGAAAAAAAGAAAATCAGGGAGCTGAGTCCCTGAAATCATACAGGTCAAAAGTAATTCTGTGGAAATAAATGGAAAAAGAAATCATAAGCCAAATAAAAACGGTGCCCATAGAAGTAGAAATATTCATCAATCCATAAAAATATGAAGTGCAAGTGTACTTCAGATACAATGCAGTTCCTTAGACTAACTGCATATTGAAGGAGACACCCGGGCATCCAGGAAGGTTCTTGCGCTGCTCGTTCTGATAGCCGCCCTGGCTGGCTATTCAGCAGCAGCGTTGCCCTTCTCTGTCTGTGTGTTTAAGGAAGTTTTTCTGCGTATTTATTGATTTTTTTTTTTTTTAGATCTATAAGTAGATCTGGAGAAAAGAAAAAAGCTCATGAGCCCAGAGATTTGTCTATTTTTGGCAGTGGGACCAGCTGGTTTGACAAGGGCTCCTCGCCCATCCCCGCCAGCGCTGGCTCTGGGGAGGGAGAAGCGTGAGGGCTGGGTGCATTGGGACGGAGTAGCAATAGGTGGCACACTTGAGTAGGGCTAACCCCTGCCTTCCCCTCAGCAGCCCAAAAAGTCCTTTGCAAGGGACCCCGGGAGCCATAGCTGCCTCCCAAAGGGAGGCTCCCAAAGGGAGACTGAGCTGTGCATCTGCTCTTCAGCAGGCAGATGCACCCGCATCTGCACCGGCTGCAGGTGAGCAGAGCTGCTGGTAGTCAGACGTGGTCAGGTCTGGCATGTGGCTGTAGGCGAGTCCAGGCCCCTGGTGCCGATTGCTGGGCACTGGGCTGCTGGTGCAGTGTGCTTCATCAGTGCTCTTGGGACACGACCTTTCTTTTGCCTCCCTCTCTGCTCCCCTACTCCCCAAACTCTCCCTACTGTCGATGGGCCCCTGCAGCACTCCACCCGCCCATCCATTCTGAAGCTCCATCACCCCAGCCTGGGACTGGCCGTCTTTCCACTGCATCACCTGGCCAGGATGTTTTCTGGGACTCACGGTCTCCTCCAGGCAGCCGAGTCTCTCCTGGAAAGCACACGAGAGAGACGAAGTGCTGGCTGCGTCTGCGTGGGTAATTCATGGGTCAGTTTGTGAAGCTAGACTAAAACCTCATCAGCAACATGGCATTTTCAGCTACACACGAAAAGAAGAGCATTTGGGGTTTGTTCTTAGTGAAAAAGTCAGGAAAACAGCCTGTTCAGGACCAAAAATGTTTCATAGGGGAAGGCAGAAGGGCTTGAATAGGAGCCTGCAGCTCCTCCAGAAGCATCTTACTCACAGCATTTCCAAAGAGAAGGTGTCTCAAATGAGAGGCAGCATCTGGCCAAGTCTGATGGCTGAAAGTGTTACGTTTTCACTTGAATTTTAGATAAACAGATAGCATGTTCTTTCATCACAGCTCCCTCACAAACAGCCAATTTCACACTTTATCTGATAAAAACCACCTAACGTGACAACATGATTCTTAGGCTTCGGTGTTCCTTTTCTCACATCCTAATACTTTGCCCTGTCTTGGCCTCCACCTGGCTGCATCCACATTGCTCACTAACCTTGATGAGGGTTGTTCTTAAAGATCCCCGTGAGGTGTGATGGAAGCACACAGAAAAAGGCAAAAAGGGATGAAAGGATTTTGCCAGAGCTGCGGTTGTTAAGGCTTTAGGCACTATGGAATGACAGCCCCTTGGCTGCAGCAGTATCTCTAAGATAAGAAGTAAATAACCCTGCTGGAATCAGCTGGAGTTCAAGTGGAACAGGACTTGGATGAACCGAGCCTTCTTTTCTGTGGTCCTCTGGTTACAAAACTGAACCTCAGATCTCAATTCGTAATGCAGAAAAAGCACTATTTGAAATTTAGTTATTTTTGTTTCAATTCTTCCTCTAGGATTTTATGAGGCTGTCATCTGTAGGTATCTGAGCAACAGGGTATAATTTTGCTGAAAGAGCAATGTCTATTTGTTTTAGATGATGGCAAAGTTGTACCCTGGCTGGTGTATATATCCTGACAATGTGTAAAGGAAGTTCAGAAATTTAGTTGCAGGCGAAAAGGAAGGGGAAACTTCTGTCTGACTCCACAGCACATGGCAGGTTTGACTCTTCTGGTTTTCCTGAAGTGCTCTGCAGCTGAATGCAGAGATCTGCTGATACCTAGCAAATAAAATATGACTAATCAAGATGGGAAGTGGTTTTCCTGCGTGTAGGTTGATTTTGTTAATATCTCTCTACCTCAAATGGCAAAGTAATGCTTTGGAGAAAACATGTTTGCTAAGGTTTTGAGTATATTTCCATTTCGGGGCTGAGAAAGCCTTGAGCCAGGGGAACAGGGACCTCACCTGGTAAAACCAGACTTCTCAATCCCAGTGTAGCTAAGGCAGAGAGCGAGCTGGTCTGAAAAACTCCTAAAACAGCAGCAGGTTTACTTCCCTGGCTACAGAGAGCCAGCCAAAAATAAAGCCACACTTTGAAGAAACCACCACCCCAAGAAGCATCTGCAGCTCCTGTTCAAAGTCTCTGGGTGGGATTTTAGCCAGTTGTCAGGATCTTGGGGTCTTTCACATGCCAGCAGAGGAGAACGGATGGAGCATTGTAGATGCCGTGGCCAACGCTTGGGCAGGTTTTACATCCTCTGGTGAGATGAAACGTGTGCTCACACCTGGGGTACAGCTGTGCAAAGGGCAGGTTGCACAGCTTAAACTGGTGAGGTTTAAAATCAGTGCCTAGCTTTGCCAGCCATCACTTAGCACCCCGCTTTGCTGCTTCAGCACAGGGGATCGAAGGCAGGAATTTGAACTGCTGCCAAAAAAAAAAAAAGTTCAGAAGCTTTGTCTGACCGTACACGAAACAGGTGGATATGAGCTGATCTAGTCAAAGCACCACAAGGCAATGCAAGTGAAATCTCAGTTTAAGCCTGGTTACATCTGTTTATGTATTTCTGTATCAGCTTCATGCCTTCTTCCCATCAAGGCAAGCTAAACTCATATAAGCCACATTTAGTTTGGATTTGGTGTAAGAGTTTGTACACAGACTTCTCTAAAACCTGCTTTTAAGCTGGCTTGAAGACAAAATACCCTACTCATCTTTTCTAGAAAATGAGTCAAAGCATCACTGTGTGTTCCTGGAGTGGGAACTGGTATGTCTTTGCTTCCTGCATTTTCACTCAAGTCATCATGAAACCAAGCATCAGACCTAGCTGAAATATTACCATTTCACCGCTTGCCTCCCCCTCCCATTTCCCCAGGTGCCAAAGATGACAGAGTGGACTTGTGCCGTGTTTAGGCGACACCACGAGGACCTGATGAAGTGTGGCTGTAATTATAGCAATGGCTTGTTGTCAAAAACTGTATTTCACTTACCCCTTTTTGCTCTCCCTTTCTGCCTGGACAGTTAAATAAAACAAGTATGTAATCAGATTTGGGCCCCCATTTTCCATCTTTCTTCCGGAGTTCTTGGCAGCAGAGTTTTCCTGTCTGTGGCCTTCGGTGACTGCCCAGGTGACGGGGCAAGCTGTCGCACAGCACAGGGAGGTATGCTCAGCTGAAATACACACGGTGCCCCCAGTGGGGTCTTTTCTGTTGCCCCTCCTGGGATGTGTGAGGTTGTGCATGCGGGGCTGGTGATGGAGGACAGGGTCCGCTGCATTCAGAGCTCACACATCCAATCAGCCCCTCTCCTTCAGTGTGGCCTCCTATGAAGTGGTATTTTGGGGACAGGGTGGGTGTGGAAGCCTGGCTGGTCCCACTGAGGCTCTGGGCAGTGTCTGGGAGTTTTCCTAGACCTCTTGGAGCAGGACTGCAGAAAGTGCTCATGCACCACTGAGCAATGTGACCCTATGGAGGGTCTCGTGCCAGTCCAAAACTGCGGGGCTGGGGAGAACAGGACACAAGGGACACCTTAATCTCTGCTGGCAGGTGTTGAGGGCTGGAAAATAAAAGCTGTGCTCAGCAAATCACTGTTTCCCAATTAGAACCTCAAAGTTGAAACCTCAGGGATGAATCACTTGCCCTTTAAAACCTGTTGTTTGTTGCAATCAGTTCTGTGTCTGGGCTAAGGACAAGAATCAAATCAATGAGGCTGCCAGTTCCTCTCCTTTGGGGAAAATGCAGCACATCCGCATGCTGGGTCCCAAATTCCCTGTGTTTCCACTCTGCAGCTTTGCCTCAGGAATATAGTCACCCCAAGAGCCCTCTGCTCAAATCAACGCTGAGTCGGTGTAAATGATCTGCAGCAGGGATGGGAAGATGAAGTGCGGCCAGAAAGACATGCCTGGAGCATGTCACCCAGCGCTTTGTGCAGCAACCCTGCTGTGGTCAGTGGAACTGCACCCTGGGGCCAGATTTGACCCCGTGGGTCTCCCTCCTGCCAAGCTGCGAGGGAGAAAATGAAAAGGGAGGAGAGGTACATGGGAGTGAACTGGGGTCCTGCTCTGGAACTGGAGCCATCATGATGATCTAAAACATATACTCTTAATTCTACTTTTGCAAATGAGAACCCAGCAGGGACTATCTGGGTGGGGACAGTCTGGACCTTAATACATCTTCCTCTTCCCAGTGCTTCCCTTCCAAGCTTAGCTCTGGCCCTCTCCTTCCCACAAACTGTGTTGTAACCTCTACTCCTTGTTGCACTGTGTGTCGCAAAACAAACAGTTCCATGACGATAATCAGGGTCTAATACGTGATGGTGAACATTCATGGTATTTAAATAGGGTGGGGTTTGGGGTCAGGATCTCAGGCCAGATGCTGCCTCCAAATCCAGCTAATTTGCACGAGCTCAGAAAATCAGTTTTGTTCACCCTCTGGAAGAGTCTCCAAAACAAGAGCAATGCTACAGCACAGCCTTGCTGTAGTTGCCCCAGGCTCTCCTATCTCTTCCTCCTCAATTAATTTGGGCCACTGGAAATGGGATCAGAGCTGAAGCCCCTCATGTCCTGCTGTTCTTTGGGGCTGTGGCTGGAGCCTGGATAGGGGTGTGAGCTGAAACTGTCCCCAGAAGGCAAAGCTCCTGCAAAGACATCCTTAATTTATCTCTTCCTGAGATACCTTGGCTTATTTTTTAACATTTTCTTAGAGAAACTGGCAGGACTTAAGGATGTCATAAAAATATCACTGCAGAACGAGCAACTGAGAAGTGAGGTGAAAGGCCAGCAGACAAAGAACCTGGGCCAAGGCATACAGGGTGAGTTTGGCTTGCTCCCAGGATTGGTTACACCCTTGGTGACCAACACCTTGCTGTGGTCCCTTGTCCTCTGCTGGGCACCACTCGTGGGCAGGTCTGATCTTCACTGTACTTTGTCTATGTGGCTTTGGAGAGCTACAGAGCCATGGGAGAAAGCATAGTCCCTCCTTCCTGGTGGGGCACAGAGTAGCAACTCCAGGGTGGGTGAGGAGGAGCTGACAAGAGCTGGCAGCAGAGCAGGAGGTGTGCAGGAGTCCTGCCACCAGCTCTGCAGAGCCAGGCAGCTACACAGCTGTGATGCCAAAAGTGGAAGCCGGGGCACATAGTCAAATAGGCTTTGCAGAAAGGGGAACCGGATGCTCTGGGGCCAGATCCTGCTCTCAGTTTACAGCAGGTAAGGTTAAGCATCAGCTAGTTGCAGAAGACCAGCTCCATACCCAGCTGGCACTGGCAGCAGAGCTTGTTTCTTTGGGTCAGTGCGGTGCAGCAGATGAGGAAGAGGTGCTGGAGCACCTCATGACAAAAAAAAATAAAGATCAGCTCAAGCGTGGCCAAGGCTAAGGACCGTGCAAGACATTTGCTCCCATCACCTGCTTTCTGTTTCCCTCTTCATGCCATACTGCCCATCCCACCCTGTCCTGGCTGCCCATGGCCTTCATGGATCTCCCCACACTGTGCCCCGAGTTCATTCTCCTGTTGCTTCACGTTCCTTACCCAAGTTCATTGCTCATCTCAGCTCTTTGCCTTTTGTCTGCAATTTGTGGCTGATGTGCTACGCTGGATGACGGAAAAGAGGAGCTAAGATCCCTGTGACTCCTCTGTTGAATCCATGTTAATGAAGGCAGCCAAGCAGCCGTATGTGAGCAAAGCTCCCTCTTCCAGCATCGGTGGGATGGCAGGGGAATGGCTATGTTTGCTGGAGTGTCACCCCGTGCTGTGGACACATCCCTTGCTGGAGGGCTGTGGGCAGCAGAGGCGCCCCTGGGCTGCTCCATGAACCCCAGGATGGGTGCCATCTGCACGCACTGTCTGTATCTCTGCTCCTGCTGCCCTTCTTGGGGCGCCTGGACGGCCCTTGCCATGGTCTGCTCATAGCTGCCACTGATGTCCCGTGGTGGTCCATTCCATCCTGTGGTGGTCCCTGCCTCCAGGCATTTTTGCAAGCTGGGGGTTGGTGCTGACTTCCAGGGAGAGGAGGACTGAGGTCTGAGGCCTGTGTCAGCACAAGACTTAGACATGCATCTCTCACGGCTGGGGGGGTGCTTTGTCCATTGAGGCAGATTCTGGTGGGGGACACCTCCAGTGCAGATGAAAGGGTTCCCCTGGGGTGTAGATGTGGCACAGGACATGCAAGGGGAGAAAACACATGACAGAGAGTTGTCTGAACTGGGGAACCCACACTGTGCTTCCTGATCCAGAATTGCTCCGACATATGGCAATGTACCCATTGTAACATGCAATCCATGGGCACCCTAAGAGCCCATCTCTCGATTAGAGGCAGAGAAGCTGGCTGACAGCTGCAGCAGTCAGGGAGACAGCAGCCCTCCTATATTGAAAAATACAGAAAACGGGACTACATCTGACTATTCAGTGAGGGGGGAGGCTTGATGCCCAAAGGCAACCCGTGCTGTCCTCACGCCAGCCCCCAGCTCCCACCATCTGTGCCTCCCTGCAGCCCCATGAGCCAGCAGCTGCTGCCCCACGCCACAGCATTGGAAGCTGCTCCCTCCCAGGCTCCTGCACAGCCCCTGCCAAAGCGTGTGCCGCGAGCCGAGGAGAAGGAGGCTGAAGCAGAGCCGAGCTGGGAGGTATGTAGCGCTCGCAGGTGGGGGAATTGGCTTAACCTACCCAGTGTTGAGGAAAACTTGCTCAGACGCTGGCACTTTACTGTCACTTTACTGCAAGGGGACTGACCGGTGGCAGGATTTTAAGACAGCCTGTTGTTTTGCTTCTCATGCACACTCTCATGTTGATTTTGGGATTCGGTGAAGCCTAATTGCTGCTGAATGTCTGTCACCTCCTCCCACGGCTGCGTTTGCAGTCTTGGAGGTGGCTCTGTTGAAAGTCGGTTGCTCCTTCCTCGCTGGCTGATCCCTGTATCCTCTGAAAACGCTTCAGATGAAACGCGCGACCCCCGTGTAAACCCCCGGTTTACAGTGGAGTTGGCTGCCTTTTATAAGAGCATGATTTTCTCTCCATGCTCTTGCGCCGCAGGAAAGCCCCCTCCTTTCAGTGCCCCATGCACTGGGCTCCGGCCTCGGAGCAGGAGCGGGACGTCAGGGCAGCAGCGGGCAGCCTCCCCAGCCTCCTGCCCAGCCGTGACCTCGCTGGCCATCAGCACCCTGAGACCACAGTTTAGGATCCTAGACCTAGGATATACAAAAAGCCAACTTCGTATTAAAGGCATGTCTGGATGTCAGGCTTGTAGATGATTCCCAGGGCTGAGTTTTTAACATGGCAAGGGATTTAATGACCCTTTTTTGTCACAGTTTTCCAGAGACCCAGGAGACAAACATGTAATTTCTCTATGCAGCCACTTCCTCCTCTTGTGTAATGGGGGGGTGAAAAGGTGTGTTTTATACCAAGCTTAATGCTACTGAGAGCATAAATGAAATCAAGTTGGGAGCACACTGACATTGCTGAGTGGCGTGCCTTGATGGGAAGTAAATTAAATGCTAACCTCCTGTGGTATATGTGGTCAGCTGCTGTTTGATGTCTTATCAGAATACCTATTCAGTTTCAAAAGGCAAAGAAAACCCCAAAACATTGTGCTGCCCTTTTTTTTTTTTTCCCCAATGATGTGATTTCACTTTGCTGCCTCGGACTGTGGATCTGTTTTATTACATTACACTTCTATTTCAACTTTCTGGTTTTAATTTTCCAAAACTGAAGTGAGGCATAGCAGGAATAAAAGAGGGTTGTTCTGTTCCGTCCTCAGCCCCATTTTACTGATAAAATCCTAAGTAATCAAAAAGGCAAACCTTCTTTGTTCCAGCTTATGACAACTATCATTGGCAAAGTGAGGTGCAAAGGTTTCCCAGTGCTGAGTGGGCTTTTCCTTAAGGAAAGCTGACATTGGGAAGAGATTTCTGAGTTTGGAATCACTGGTTTTGAACATATTTGATAGAATAAAGATGAAGTAAGAAGAACAGCATTTTGGGTAAAAGAAGCACCAACACCCAAACCACTATTATTTGGGTATTCAATATTATTTGAGACTAATTCAAGAGCTTTCTTTTTCTTCAAAGATTGCCTGAAGCACTGTGGCTCTACTCCTGACTTGAAGGGTTTCTCAGGTGTCCTTTGCTCTGTCCAAGAAATGCCCACCTGTTACTATTAATCTTGTCTATAAGAGCTGGTCGTGTGTTGGTCCTTGTCAGAAAGACACGTTCACACCTAGTAATTTCAAAAGGTTAATGAAACCTTTGACTTTTTACTCTTCTGCCTACAAATTAAGAGGGGGGAGGTATGAAATCTTGATGGTTCTTGGTATTATTGGAGCATATCAGAAAGTAGTCAGCAAAAGAAATTCTAGCTGTTGTGAAAGGAAATATAGATTTTTATCTATGTAGTGGCAAAAGTTCATCTGTTTTGTCCCACTCATTTGAAACCCGCAAGAGCCCCTCTTGAGCTTTCAGTACACCAGAAAAACATGAAACTACAGTTTGGTAATGAGAAGAAAATCTCCCCCATGCATCTGCATACTGGAAAGGCACTCCTCCTCCTCTTCAACCCAACTTCTTGCTGGATTTGGTATTTTTCAGAACATTTTGGGCTGTGCCTCTTATCTTCATTGAGCTGTGCATGTCCATCCCCAGCCCACGGGAGAGGAGAACAGGGTAGGTGGTGGGAGTGTGAGCTCTGCTTTACCCTGGCTAGCCTGGGGGATCTTCCTTGATGCTAAGGTGAAGAGGGGGTAAGAAGGGTTGATGCATAAAGCAAACTCCTTCCTGTCAGTGCAATGCCAGCCTTGCTGCAGCTGCAGCCACGTTTGCAGCCTCAGAGCCCCCAAGCTGTGGTGGGAGAAATGCCTGCCCCGCTCCCCACAGCTTCCCCCTGTCCTACCAGCATTACTGCCAGCACACCCTGGCATGTCTCCCTACAAGCAGCAGGCCTTTGAGCTTGATTATTTCCTTCTTTTCTCAAGAAGCACCATGCAAGGCCAGGACTGAGTTTAAAAACGGTGAGCATCAATCCCTGCAGGTTTCGTACCTGCCCTGCTGCCTACAGCCTAGGGCAAGCCAAGGGTGCCTGCTAAGCACTAGCACAGCCTGTCCTGCTTGCTCCTGATGTGTCCAGGTGACGTGCTGGGTCCACACTACGGTGCTGAGCATCGATGGCCGTCCCTTTCCCCCAGCAAGCTCTGGTGCACGGGCTCAGCGCGGCTGCACTTGTTGCAGGGGCATGGATGGTGGACAGCAGTCTCCGTGGTGGGTCTTTGAGGTCAAAAATGGGTTCCCAAGAGCCTGGTGCTGCAGCTTTCCAAAGAGAGCTGTGCCCCTGGCTCTCTTGACCATAAGGGTTTGAAAGATTTTTCTCATACTGGTGAAAAGCCCCTGAGTTGCCACATCTAAGCATAGGAGGAAAGTGTGTAAGTGTGTGTATTCTGCACAGCCAAAACCTTTAAGCCTCGCTTTCACTGTTGTGAGCTTGACCCGTGGGCTTCCAGTGCAATTGCCATGCCCTCGCTGCCAGGCCCTTTGACTCACCACCTCTCGCAGAGCGGGTTGAGCTAACCATGAGGTTTTCAACACTTTTTTGTATCTTGCACATTTCCTGCAAGAGGTGGCAGAAAACTGTGTTTCCTGAGATGAAGTAAGCGAAAAAGAATAGCTACCAAAACCAGACGAAAAGAACCTAAAAAACCAAGAAAAAGAATAAAGCTGTGTAGCAGCTTCCTGTTTACCGGTGTCTCAGATACAGATTTATCAGCGGCGGAGGAGCTCTCCTCACACCTCCTCTCAGATCACAGAAGTGTAGGAGGTGTGTGTCATCTCAGCAAAGCCTTTCTTGGCACCCCCGGCGACAGCAGAGGCCTGAGGGAGAACGTGAAAGACAGGACAACGCCGCGCAGACACCTGCTTGGAGACTGTAGCCGCTGCAGCCTAGACGGGAGGCGCCAGTGGGATGAGACCATTGCCCAGATTTCACTGTGTGATGCTCTTGGGCTGAGAGCAGCCTGGACCAGAGAGGCACTGCTAAAGGCACACAACCCCTGCAGGGGGACCCGCTGCCAGTGGCAGGGTGCAGGTTTGAATCCATGGTCCCTGAGTCACCATCCCAATCTTAAACCACACAGGCTTCCCTGTTTTAAGAGCATGGTTTCATATGTTGAAGCCCTTTTTTCCTTTTATGATCTGATAAGCATCCAGAGCTGCTTCCACAGGAGGTTCCTGTTGCAAGAGCCAAAATGTCTTGCAGAGGGTTATGCGGCATTGCTGTGGTGGGAGGACTCTTGCTCGGTTTCTGAGCTGGAGCTCACAGGAAGGGTCAGCAAGCCCTGAGAAGAAAGCCCTGAGTGTTGACAGGAAGGTGCGTTGTGGTTTTCAGTGGCCTCTGCTTGGCTGGGCATTGGAGACTGGGACACCCAGGGCTGGGGCCTGTGCTCCCAGCCAGTACGGCCAGCTTCAAGCTCTGCCAGCGAGCGCTGGACAGCCAGCTGGCACAGGTAGCCTCAATAGTCTGGAGAAAGGGTGGGGAGAGTGTTGGCCAACTGGCTGTTTTCACATCAGATGAGCTTAAAGAAATTCACTGCAGGACACAGAGACGGGGGGCTGGAG
>NW_010242312.1:0-6001 GCF_000690775.1 Eurypyga helias | reverse complement strand
AGGGAAAACGCAGATAGTGCCCATGGTTCAAAAAGATGCAGGAGGAGAGACTGGGGAGTTAAATGCTGGTCAGTGTAACTACAGTAGCTGGAAAGCACTTGAAGGAATAAGCAGTCTGCAAGAAAAAACAATTAAGACCTGATAGGGATTTGCCAAGAAGCAGCTATGTCAAATCAGCCTCATGCCAGCTGGGAAAAGCCGTATCATCCCATACCTGAACATATCACACAAGGTTTATGTGGGTGCACAAGTGGTCAGACAAACTCCTGAGAGCTACCCAGAGAGTTCCTGGGGGTAGGGCTGTGCTCTGCCCTGCTGTGAGCTGGTGTGCTGGCATGAGGCGTTACTGCTCTGGGTGAAGGACTGGTGCGTGTTTTTAGGACTTTTATGCCTGCCAACACCTTGGGAAGGGGTGCAAAGGTACTGGGGGACAGGATGGCTACTCAAATTGCCTTTGACAGTTTAAAAAGTTTGGGAGTGATGGGCTGCAGTTCATTGAGGACAAGCTCCCACTTCTGCAGTGGGCAGGGTCAGCAGAGTCCACAAACACAGGATGGGGAAGGCAGCACTTCTGGAGAAAAAGATTTGAGGACCAGCATCCAGCATGAGAAAAGTGTGAATCACCAGTGCTACGGGATTGCAAAAGAAGACAGCTACCCCAGGCAGATGGCCCTTCCAGTCTGCTTTGCCAGATGCAAGGCCACAGCTGGGGCTCTATGTCTAGTTCTGGGCACTGTGATGCAAAAAGATTAAGGAAAACTGGATGACTGCCAAAGGAGAACAGTGGCTACAATGAACTATTTAGAAAACATGACCTAAAAGGAAAAAGATTATGGAATATGTGCTATTAAGATTGAAGGGCACCAAGAGCTTAAAATATTTTAAAGTAGATAGAAGAAAGTAGCATTGCTTTTCCATGGATAAGAAAAATAACAGACTTCAATCACACCAGGAGAGCCTTAGATTAAGATAAATTTACAAGGAGTGACTCTGGAGAAGCACTGGGATGTTGTATGAGGAGAAGCTGTGGAGAAAGTAGGGGCTGTAAGAGCAGGATGAACAACCATTTGTTGAGAATGACAGTAGAACACGGCCTCTGCCTTCAAGGTGATCTCCCAGCATACTGCCCAGCCCCGTTTTCTGTGATTTCCCTCTTCTAACTCATTCTCCCTCACATCCTTCGCTGTTCTCCACCATTAGGCAAAGCAGTGTCAGATGCTGATCTTGAGGTGCCCATGCACTGGTGTCGCACAAAAGCACAGAAAGACCTTGAAACTGGTGCAGGCATTCCCCAGTGCCAGCTAAGAACTGATCAGTGCTGCTCTCTGCATCCTAGGAACAGCTTCCTAGCAGCCACGGTAAAGAGATTTAACCCTTTCCTGGCTGAATCTAGCACAACAGGCATACAGAAGGTGTGGGACAGCAAAAGCTTAAAAACCTAAGTGCTTTAGGGTGAGAAAAGGAGCACTAGACAAGGGACATTTGGACAAGAGTCTTGTTCTCAAAGGGTCCATGTGCAAGAGATGTGTTTGTTTACTTCTTCCTGTCCCATAGTTACCCCGTGTAAAACACAACTGAGAAAATCACACTCACTGCTGACATTGTTGTGAATGAGTTACTGTGCTGGAAGTTTTGCAATGCACTGATTTCTGCTTTGGTGTAACTAAGAGATTGTGCAAGACCGCAGCTGTCAAAGCCATAATCCGCGTGGCTTTGGTGCCGGCAGTGAAAAGCAGAGCGTGGAGATGGGCGAGCTCATCCAAACCTCACCAAACACCTCCAGCTGCTTCTCCTGTACAAACTCAGCAACAGTTTTTGGAGGACTCTCTGGCTCACAGCATTTTTTTTCTGCCCTGAGCATCTGCTGCAGGAGGGAGAGCCAGAGCAATGCTAAACAGGTTTTCTGTACGCACATTTGTACATGTCTGCATACACAAGCACTTTGTTACAGTAATACAACTCTGCTCTGGGGGAGTTTGCCAGTGATTTTGCTGACCAAGCTGAAAAGAAAATAAAAATTTCTGTCTGCTATCAGCAAAACAGACACATTTTAGTTCTACTGGAAATTTTTTGAAGCTTTGAAGTCTCCCTGTTTTTGAGGAAGAAGGGCTAAGAAAAGAGATTATTTGTAAAAAAAATGCTATATTTGAAAATGGTACCTTTAAAAATGAAAAATGGCAATGTTTTGTCTGGAACTTGTCAGAATAAAGCATTGTTACTCTCCTTTTTTTTTCCTCTTATTTGGAGGTGAGAAATCCCCCCCGAAGAAACTGGACACTTGCAGAGATATTTTAGTCAACTTGAATATACATTTTGATGAAAAGAAAGGCAATCACTCAAAATCTTATCCACCTCGTTGTCCACAGGAATACAAATATGTTATCCCCATTAAGAAAGGGAAACAAGCCATTCTGCCCTATGGCATATTTGTACGCCTACACTGGCAGTGGTCTGATTAGACAATTTTAAGATGATGTGGTCCCACTAAGATGGTGTGTTGATAGCCCCAAACATTGTGGCATTAACTGAAACAGGCAAGGATTCCTCAAGACAGCTCCTGTGTGGGGTTTCTTCCTGTACTTCCAAGTGACTGCTAGCCCTGGGCACCCAGGGCTTGGTGGGCACCCTTGCCCATTCCCACTGCCCTGTGGGAGAGGGCTGCAAGGGATTCACTGAGGGTACGACAGATGGAGAAGGGTGCTTGCTGGTCCATGCAGGCAGTAAAGACACTTGGGAGAGGGTTGTTGGGTCAGAGAGATGGCCAGAAGGAGGAATTTGGGGTGGGGGGAGTCATGAAGATGCTCCCTGGCATGCTGCTTGTGCACTATAGAGGACATGCTGGCCCCAACGCGCCACCAGTATCATCTTCTGCAGAGCAGAGCTGTTGGCGTTGTTCCACAGTCCCATCAGCAGTGGTGGCTGCTGGTGTTTTACAAGCCATTTTAGCTGAGCCACCCAGCATCTCCGAACACCACATGCCCCCTGTTGCAGTTAGTCCTGGCTTTGTTTCCCGTGCTGAACGAAGTCACCTCTTCCCTCCTCTTCTAATACGATAGAGCAAGCCCTCTGAGATGTAAAGGGAGAGCTGATTTGAAAGGGAAAAGCCCCTTTTTGACTAAGAAGCTCATCTTATTTTGCTGCCAAGCAAAGGCAGAGGAAAATGCACCTGACTCGGCTGGTTGCCACTGCTTTGAGATAGGTGGAAGCAGAGCACCACATCGAGGCATACTTGTCCTCCGCTTTCCAACCAGGTGTTACGATCAGTGAGTGGATCCAGGAAATACTTGGTCTTTTTCTGGGAAATATCCTACCAGGTAGGGTATCTTACTCCATTTTTATTCCCTTCTTTTCCTGGCAGCTGCTACACCAACACCAGAGCCCGTGCCATGGTCAGAAAGGTGCCTTACCAAACAGGCAGAGCCATACCGGGGCTCGTGGCTGGCACTTCTGAGGCCAAAGCCAGTTCTTGCTGGTGGTGTCTTCTCTTGCAACCACGGTCTCCTTCCTGTGTTCAAATTCAATAAATTTAGACTGTCTGTAGGAGGAAGGAGCCGTTTCTACAAGAGCAGGCAGAGCAATTTTGCAGCAGCTAAGCTGGCTGTTACTCCTGGGTTGAGAGGCTGCCGTGTTGGCAGGGGATGAGAAAACCCTCTGAGAATAGTGTCAGCGGCTGAGCTAGTGTGCACGGATGGTCCCGCAGTGAATACAGCCGGCTGTAGGAGCTGCGGATGTGGCCATTCTCTTCGCCTCACAACAAGTTTTGTCTTGGTTGCGGCATTTGCCACAGCATTTCCATTTAACACCGGGCTTCAGCGGAACATCACTTCCCTGATCTTCAGGCTTCAAGCAGTTTGGGGGAGTGGAAGTCTGTGTTACTCTGATGTGCTGGTCACTTTTAGGCTGACAGTGTCTTCAGCTATACGAAGCGTTGCGTGGGTGTTTTCCCCACCGAAGCAACTATTCTGGCAGAAGATAAAAGAGCAGAAACCGTAACTTCAGTGTGTAAATACAAGAACCGCTGCGGTGGCGATGGCAACAGGCACAGCTAAAGGGGAAGCGTGAACGGCGTGTTGGGAGACCCCCCAGCACCTCCAGCTGCCTGGGGCCGCTGCAGCCGCTGCAGGCTGACCCTGAGACCCACCGCCAAAATGTAAGGAGGCAAACCAGAAGGCTCGTCCTACAGCAACATTTTCCCTGTGGTTTTTAACCGGAGTGGTGACTGAGATGCCTATGCACCGGCAGTTTCGCCAAGGTGGTGATGCCGCACGGCTCTCCTCTCCTGCTGCTGGCAGTCCTGGCTGGGCGCACGGAGTGTGGTGCCTGACACAGCTCTTGCACCCAAACCCGAATTGGTGATAGGCTAGAGGATACCAAAAGTTGTCTCTCTGTTGCTGTAAGGCATTTCTTTCTCACAGGAAAGCCCACAGGAGTACAGAGAGAAGTTGCTAGCACTGGTATTACTGTCCAACTAAAACTCAGTTGGAAGGATGCTGCGAGGCAGCAGCCAGGGGTGCTGGAGAAGGGACCTCTAGGGTGGATTTCGGATGGGTTCTTAGCAAACAGATCTGAGACCTCCCTGTGATCTGGCTCCCACCCAGCACCTTGGAAGCATCCCCAAGGCACTGGGAGGGGCTGCCTGGTGTTTGATGCCCATCCCCAGCCATGAGAGCTCCCAGGTCAGTCGCCCCCTTCACACACTTAACCAAGGATATTTTACACCAGCTGGCTTGCTCTCCTCCCGCAGGAAGGCTGCTCCACAGCCCCAGCACCCCACTAGCAAACTCCCTTCAGCCCAAGACACAACCTGTAAATATCGCTTTCATATGCCTGTGCTTTCTGTAAGGTGGGACAACCCTGCTTTTCCCCTCTCCCACTACAGCACTTGACTAGTCTTTTCAAGGACTCGCTGGGATGTCTGAGTGTAGCCAACATATCCCTTCTGCAACTTTGCTTTGCCAGGCTGAGCTCAGCTCTCTCGTACTGCTCCTCCTGCTACCTTGCACCTTCCTGCTCCTCTTTCTGTTTGACTTCAGCACTTTCGAGTGCAGGTGGCTTTCAACTTCTGTGTTCATTTTTTACCACCTCTTGCTGGTTTACCACATTTTCTGCTTTGTTATCCTCCTCAGATGAACCTGAAAGAGCTGTTTGCTGGCTCGGTAGAAAATCCCTGTTTGCCTGCGTGGTCCCTGTGTAACTCAGGATGTGGTGAATGCTACCCACAGACTGACAAAGTGGTGGGAGGCATACAGGTCATTGCATCCTGGCTCATAGCTGATGGAGAAAATCAGAAAATCAGGAATGCGTATCCCCATCCTTCTCCTGCCAGATATCCTCCGCTGAGCTTTCAAGGGAAGTTTAGCAAACCTACAGCTTTCAGCACTCCATAGCTGGAACACACCGGTGATTATTTATGCCTATTGCCCTCCAGCCCAGTAATGCTGTCTGCCCACATAGCTGGAACACACCGGTGATTATGCCTATTGCTCCCCAGCCCAGTAATGCTGTCTGCCCGTGCTCCGCTCAGGCTACCTGGAAGAGAGGGAATAGGGCTCAGCATGGGGAGAAGAATAAAATTTGCCCCTAGTTCTTCCCTGTCCCCCAGCCCAGGAATCTCCCATTAGTTTTCATCATCATAATTATTTCCCTTTCAGCCAACAGATCCCAAGTCCACCCCTGTTCTGTGGGCCCCCGCTCCCACCCACCCTCATACCTGCTGGTCAGGAACAGCACCTTTCCAAAGCCATATTTGTCACATCCTAAACCTGTTTCTGCTCCCTTCCTTTCACTGTCTTTGCCAAATCACATCCTCCATTGCCTTTGATGGATTTTCCCAGTCTGTTGAGAAAAGTTGGGGGGACAACTGTGTGTCAGGAACACCGACCACCACAGAAGTGACACAGACATGCAAACCTTTCTGAGATCCAGGCAGGGCCAGGTGCTCGAACATGTGCATCCCTTCTCAAGGCACAGAAATGCTGCTCTTGAATAGAATCACAGAATG
>NW_010242311.1:0-2555 GCF_000690775.1 Eurypyga helias | reverse complement strand
AGGCCACCAAGTTGGTCAGGCACGACCAATGTCAGTCCTTGTCGTGGCATTATCATCCTATAAAGCAACTGTGTTAGGTTCAGAGCTTCCGGATTGCCCTGCAGGAGCTCCTCTCTGCAAGGACCTACTTACAATAGTGGAATGAATCACTTAAAAAATGATGATGTGTCAAATTCCAGGTAAACTGGATTTTTTACTAAAGCTTGCAGGGGAAACAACCTCCGAGTTGTCAGGAAGATTAGATTTGCTGAGATAAAAGAACTACCTTTCTGGGTGACCTCTTTCTTTACCCGATTTGCATCACCTCCCCTCGTACTAAGTGGCTCTGAAGAATTCTAGGCAGAGATGGGAGCTACGAAATACACTGTCTGTGCCGGCTGTCTTCCGAGTGACAGCACGGTTGCTCCCCACACAGCTGCTGGCAATTCTAATACGGAATTTCAAGTAAATCTAGGGAGAAAAAAAAGTCACCTTTGCTCTATACTCCATTGATCTTTCCGACAGGGTATTTCTGGCTCTTCTTGTTTTCTGAGAAAATTAAAACCCATTTACAAACAGAATTGGAGAGGTTAGCACTCGTGATGTCTCCTCTCCTCTCCGTTCCCCAGTGCCACACAAAAGGCTGTTTGCCCTGGCGCCGTGCTGGAAACACGTACGGCGCGTAGCTAGTCTTGTGTAGATGTGCTAGCTCAGGTGTGAGCTGATGCTGGGAGCCTCACGTTGCATTTTTAATTACTGAGGCTAGCTAAGAGGAGACAGAGGCATGACGTCACTGTTTACCAGCTTATTATGGAGTTCCTTATTCAATCCAGAAATATAATGAATGTGTTACTGCTCTGTGAAAACTGGCGTTTGCAGTGAATCCAGATGTCCTCCCGTGCTAGGACTGTACTGCTCTATTACTATACACCTACAAATTCTTAAGGATGTTTTGGGCTTTTTAACCATCTAACAACAGAACTGTCTTGTTTATATTTTTCACCTCCTTAAATGACTGAAATTGCTGTCTCCCAAGCACTAGGCAACTTAAATAAATGTAGCAGGATCAGATATTGTGGCAGTGTAGAACTGCATTTCCTACAGTTTCTGGGCTGAGAGTCTACGGAAACTTCACTGACAGAATTCCTCAAGTTGGAAATAAATAATGGAAGGGTAATTTCTCATGGGTGTATTCCTCCAGGAAGGATGCGGACTTTTTTAGTATATAGATGAATAGCTCAAAAAATAGAGAGGGATAAAAGACTGAATTTGTACAAAACCCCAAGGCAGACAGTAAATGAAAATGATATACTGTAAGTGTGCATCTGCATTTATTCTTGCTCTAAGTCTAATGTCTGACGGTAACAAACTTATGGAGAGTACCTAATAGAATATTAAAGCACCCGAGTATAGAGAAATGCTCTCCAGTTGCCTTTTTCCTTACTTCCACATGGCAAAACAAAAATAAATGAGGTCCTGGAGGACAGTGAATGGAATTTGCCAGCTCTGGAGAAATTAACTGCTGCTTCTCCCGGGCATTGAGAATGACTGGCTTGAGAGACGCTAGAGAGCAATGCATTTTTCAAAGTCACAAGGAACATTTAAGGAAATTGAACTTAAAAGGGAAAAGTAGGTAAGAGATGTTAAGACATCGTAGCCTCGATGGCTTCCGTTCACGTGGGAGTATTCATTCTTTCTTTCTCTTCAGCTGCTGCTGTCGCGAAGCACTTCAGAAATATTTGTGTCTCCTTATTAAAAAGACACAGGATATGCTAAACCCATGGGATTAGCACCTTTTTGTACTTACTCAGTGAAGTGCCTCGGCAGCCGGTTGTGGGGGTATTAGGGTGAGGGCCTGTGTCCCTGAGAGGAGCAATAGCACCCAAGACCCATGTACTTTCTTATGGACAGGACAACCTTCTCCAGAAACAGCCACGAAATTGTGGGCTACACAGATAACCGTGACGTGAAACAGGAGGTAGAAATTTTGCATAAGGAAAATAATTCTGTTTTCCCCCTTGTCTCAGCTTGACTCTCCCGAATTTTGTAATATAAGTTATTAGAAGAAGAAAACGGACCCTTTATGGTGGTGCCTGAGATCCGCTGGCCACCTGAAGCCTTGTGGCTTTGTGTCCTGGCAGTGCGGCGGGTTCAAAGCAGAGCTTTGCCCGTGGGATGCACGTAGACGTTTTCCACAGGCCTACGGAAAACACATTTGGCACCAGAGGATTAAATTTCTCCACCCTCAATTTCAGGTTTCTACCACACGCTGAGGCTGAAAAACGGCCTTGAGAATAGTCGGTGCATTTCTTCTGCTTAGATCCAGTTTTGCTCGAAATTTACCCACAAATGAAATGAAAATTATTAAAAATTCAGCCTGAAACGTAAGGGAAGTTGTAAATTCTGACTGTGAATATCTGGGTTTAGGCTGTGTGACCCGGCTGGGCCCACCAGTGTGTCAGGCTGGTGGCCTGAGGCGCCGAGGTGGGAAGAAGCGGCACCCCGGGAGCTGCTCGATGAGGCCACCGGATGCCCTGTCACCTGCCGCCAGGTGTGACCCCCGCCCCGTGCCGGCT
>NW_010242310.1:0-1464 GCF_000690775.1 Eurypyga helias | reverse complement strand
CATAAGGTGGTGGCAGAGTAAGCTTTGTACCCTGAATAATGGTAACTTGGGTTCTCCTGACCGTGGTGGCAGGAGTTATGTTTGGTATTGCCATGGTTATTGTCATCTACTGTAAAAATCCGGTACCGTGTGTTGTGTGAAGGTATATACTGTCTGACATTACTGTAACACCTAAATAATAAGGCCTTAATGCTTGTATGAAGTTGTTGGGCTAGCCCTAGGAATATACATATGTTATTGTGTTGTTATCGTGTTGTTAAAAGTGTTGAATGAGTGACTAACTGAGTGAGATGCAGCCTGGCTGCGAAGCGAGTGCGGAGTTCTGATCTGCGGTTCCGCGTTCTCCGTGAGGAGACTGCCGGAGACGAACAAAGTGAATGGAAACCAGTGAAGCAATATTACTTGAACCAATTGTCGATCCCTGGTACCCTATGCACGGGGATTATTCGTGCAACCCGATATTTGGTTTTGAGTGTTTTGGTTGTGGGAAACACGTTTGGGTACAATTTCCAGGCAATTTTCTATGTTCCCAATGTGGGAATTGGTCTAATTTCGAAAGGAAGGATCGCTCATGCGAGCTTCAGCAGGCCATTTGTGGGAATTTGGGGAATATTAAGAATCAGTAAAGTTTGGGTAATAGAAGGGGGGTGTAGCGCGTAATTGTAAAAATTGTCAGTATTTTATGGGAAGCCACGGAGTGGCACTGTTGTTCCTTGACGAGGAGCACGTACTAGCATCTGTCCACTCTGTCACTGCTGTTGCCTGTTTGTCCGTGCTAAATACTTAAAGTGTTGCAAATATTATCTCATCAAAACGGAAAGCAGGGACCTAAGAGAATTTTTGGGAAGGGACCAATGTGTGAGGTGTAAGCAGAGGAGATATTGGAAAAATGAGTGTCTGGAAAGATTTCAGAAAGGGAGGAAAAGGATACAGACCCATGTCAAGGAGTATTAACGGGGACCTGGGGAATCTACCCTAGCGGATCCACTGGTTGTATTAAAGCTAGGGAAGCAGCAACAGGATATGGAATTTTTAGTTGATACAGGGGCAATGTTCTCAGTTTTAAATCAAGCTCTGACACCCATAGATGATGATTTTGTAAAGGTAAGGGGAGCTACTGGCCAAAGTGTAAAGGCATATTTCCTAAGTACTCTCAGATTCAAATTAGGGAAAAAATTGGGGTACACAAATTTTTGTATATGCCTAATTCTCCAAGGCCCCTATTAGGACAATATTTATTGGAACAATTGAAGGCAGAAAGAAGATCTGATAAAGGAAAAGTAGAATTCTGGGTGGGAGGCAACCAGCTTGTTGAAATCTTGAGTCTGGCCCTCATAAGTACCCCTGTTGGCTTGGGGGTCCCTGAGGAGGTCCAGAACCAAGTATATCCAGGAGTATGGATTACAGAAACACCAGGAAAAGCGAAAAATGCCTCTCTGATAGTAGTCAGACCTAAGCAAGGAG
>NW_010242309.1:68729-75461 GCF_000690775.1 Eurypyga helias | reverse complement strand
TTAATTTTAATTCTATTTTTATTTTTTTAATTCTTGTTCTTATTCTTATTTATTCCCCTGCCTGTGATTTTTCCCAGGTGCTGGATGCTGGTGAGATGTTTCCCGCCAGCTGCCTGTCCTTCCTCACGAGCAAGGAGCCGCACGTACGCGTAGGTGTGCTATTTAAACGAATGGTAGACTATATTGGCGCGTTTACGTGAGACATACCATCCCAATATTCTTGTTACTATAGGAGCAAAATACGTGTAAATATTTAGGTGGCTTCCTTCCAAGTGCAAGGGGCAGCTCTGACAACAGCGGGTGCCCTGAGCCAGGACATGCTTTAACACACGTGGAAACCCCCGGCAGGTGAGCAGCCCCCCCGGATTTCACACAGGCCATGCGAATGCCAAGATGTGCGATGTTAAATGCATACCAAAGTGTCGGGGGGGACTGATGTCTGACTGCTTAGGGCAATAATCCCACCAAAGCCCCGTAATAAATGTTTGCAGGATCAGGTCTGGAATGATTTGGGAGAAAGTTTCTCTGGTTTCTTTTGTTTCTTTTCAGTCTCCGAGTGACAGATGACGTGTAAGAGTCAGTCCCTAAAGATCCCATGCATTACAGACAAACAGCCATAAAATCATCCCTTGCCTACAGGTCTCTGAGCTTTGCTTTTCTGCAAGGCTTGATTTCATGTTTATGATGGTTGGAGAGAAGCTGAGGAGGGCTGAAAGAGCCCTTCCCTTTACAGTGTAAAGAAATAAGGTTTTGGAACAACTGCTTAACTGTTAAACTGTTATTGGGCAGAAGAGGACATTTTAGGTCAGGAAAAATACAATAAAACAAAAGTCCTAAAGCTGCATCACTTATAAAAGAAACCTGCAATGCCTGTGAAAAGGGACTGGATTTATTTCCCTGCTCCAATGGATAATGATGCTAAAACATATTCTGAGTGGTTTTGAACAGAATGTAAATGGTTCTTTGTTGCCTGTCTCTGTGTTTTAACAGGAGACAAATTGGTTTAAGTCACTTAGAGCACAAGGTTTCTTGTCTGACATAAGTGTACGGAGAGGCCAGTTGTCTCTGTGCCGTAGTTTATTCATTGTTCTGGAGAAAAGTAACAAATACTGGCTACTCACCAATAATTGTTTGAGAAAACCATTTATGTGCTGCAGATTTTGGCTATGTCGCTAGTCCTTATATAAGCAAAATGGGTTGTTTCTAAAACACTGCGCTCATCTGAACCAAGCTTACAGATGGTATTTGTACTAATCAAGCGGATTTTGCCCTCCATGACATCCATGCAAAGGCCACTGCCAAGTCTGCAGCCAGACACTGCGGATTTAACCCACTTGGGAAGTGTGTGGAGTGGGAAGTTTTGATCACTGGAGAGGTACACCAGTATGGGTAGGGATCCTAATGTTTCCCCTCCAAAGTTTCCCATTAGGAAACAGATAGGAAACCCTATAAAACCTCCAGTGGCACATGCCATCACTCAGCCAACAGCTTCAAAACCCTTTACAAATCCCTCCAGCCCTCCCAACTGAGCCATGGCATGCATTCTCCCGCATATGATCCCTCCTTTTACATGGGAAGAGGATTCGTACATGGGATGGAGGTCCTCAGGGCGTCCTACGGGCTGCCACCGGTATGATATCCTGCACCCACCGCAATCATTGCAACCACAGCTGATGCATTGGCATGGCCCAAAACTCCCCACGGCCAGCTTCAGAGAGAAAATCAACAATGGTGCACTGTGTTTAACACTCTGCGCTGTGGGAAATGGAGAGAAGACAAACGGACTTTATGTGACAACATAAAGAATGTTACACCCTTTGGTAATACGTAACTAATAACTTAAATCCATTAAAAAACTCCTTTCTCTACTCTACTGCTCACGAACGGAGCCAAAGCTGTAAAAATTCATGAAGGAGCCAGTAGCAGGCTGGCTGGGGTTACAAAATCTACAAAAACTGCTAAAAGTCACAGTTTTCTCCATGAAAGTCATGGCCATAACAAATATACCACACAGCTTGCTTTCTAATCCATTCCCAGGAAGATGCATTGTGTGAGGCTGAGCGGGTCTTAACATCCAGCAAGGCTGGGAGGCAGCAAGGGGCAGTGGAGACCAGACGGATGCAGGGTGGGGGCTGCTGGGGCAGACCCCAAAAGGTCTCCGACACTCTAGACCTGGGTTTGCCCCATGCTGGATGACGCAGAGCTGGTAGTTGACTGATCACACTGGAAAACAAAAGCTGTGCCTGGAAGAAAAGGGCTCCTTTTCATTTCTGTTCCCCGTGTCAGGCAAAAATTAATGACTAAATGCACCTTTCTCTGATGTTGTCCATCATGCAAATACTGGTGGGCAGGAGTCAATATGAACTTTAAACACACCTGACACAGGTGGCTCTTGCCTTTCAATGCTAAATGGCCACTGGCCAACAATTCACAGTGCAGCATAAAGGAATCCTTGTGGCGAGCAGCCTTCCCTCTGTTTATATTTGTTATTCCAGAATGAAGTTATTCATCGAGGCTGAGATGAAACTGCCCAGGTGAATAACTTCCTGAAACCCATGGCTTCTGCAGGAGCGCGACCAAAATCAACTGCAAAATGAATGCGGTGTGTGAGTGTGAACGCTGGGGAGAGAGCACAGGAGTTAAGGAGATGGTGGAGGGCAGGATGCAGCTGGCAGGTCCCAGTTATCCAGGATCCTGCTGCCCCAGCATCCTTATTGTGGCGTCTCTCCCAGGCACTGGTCAAGCTGAATCACTGCCCTGGGGATTTTTGTCTAGCCAGTGGGTCTTCTCCCTGTCCTCTGGGCAGTGTCCTTCTGCCGTCAGACCAACACTGACACAGGCACGGATGGAAAAATTAAAAAAAAAATAAATTGGTGAATGATATTATGTTTCCTGATTTTAGCAGTCAGTCTGTGGGTTTTTCCAAAACCAGCAATTTGAAATAAAATTCAGGCCGTTCTCAGAAGGGTTTCAATGGCAGTGCTTTTTTCCCTATAAAGCAGTACGGCTTATCTCCAGGAAAACAGACGTAACCCCCATCGGTTTTACTTCATCCTTCTGCAATTTCAGTGAAAGACTCTGCGTAATCTTTTTTTTTTTTTTTGTTTTGGATGAAGCATATCCTACTCTAACATCACTTAGTCAAAATAAAAAATAGATTGTGCTCTATCAAAAAAAGATACACAGACTAAATATTTTGGTGTGCAGTCACCAAAATAACTATAAAGGGGAATTTGTAAGCAGTTTGAGAAGTTTTCTTTCAGCTTATGCATAAAGAAATCTTTACATGCTATTGGAGTTGGGATTAATTTATCACCAAGCCCAGGAACTGTTCCCAATTGGAATTAGCCACACTAATGTCTGGAGCTGACAAGCACAGCTGCAACAAGCTCCCTCATGTTTATCACTGTAGGTTTTCTCATCTTTTAACAGTTTGTACACTAATGGAAGAGCAGGAGCTAAAACTGCTCATCTTTGCTCTACTATTGCAATGAGTTCATTAAGACCATAAAGCACCTTAAGGGCTGGGTTTTAAGCTCCTGCTGGGATCAGCAGTAGACACAGAAAATATCTGCATTCTCCTAAGTCTTTTCTGGCTGTGTTTTTTAAAAAAAAAAACCTCTGGAAGTTGAGTGCAGAAGATTGCATTCAGCCCCACCTTTCTTTGTTGCTTGGTTCCCATTTTAAAGCCTGCTTGGGAAAACAGTGATCTGTAGCAAAGGACTGGAGATACAAGCCTCTGCTGAATGGGGAACACAAGCAAAAAGAAAAAAGAAGGAAACAAATTTAGCTGGTATACATATTTTTCAAATATTGTGAATAGTAGAAAAAGTGTATCAAGTGATACAGCTGTCAGAGATGGGATATTATGGCAAGCAACATTTTATTTTCCTTGATGTTTGCGCAGGCTGGAAGTCATTCTGCCTCTGAAAAGGAAATGTACTGACAGCATGAAAATCTTATTTATTCAATAAGAAATTGTCATAGATCAAACTGACAGGTTATCAACTGGTACGTATTAAAAATTCCATGCAACATGTACGGTCAAATCAGAGCTCAGGAGTTACACAGAGGCTCTACCTTGGCTGTGGGCAAATCTCTGCTCTGGGAACTGTGGCTACATTAGTTTTTTAGGGCTTTGCTGTGGCTTTGGGTCTGTGCACCCTTTTTTATTTTTTTCCCTGTAGAAACAAGGGAATAGGGCAAGAAAACAGGTCCGACATCTGTCTCACCTGCTGTGGAGCTGGGAGACAGCCAGGACGCGCATCTGGATCGGGGACTTGGAAGCAATTGCAGGTCCTGTATTTTATGCATCATAATAGGTCATTAATGTATTTCTATCCTCAAGTTCATTTGGAGCAACACGTGTACACTAATTCAGCTGGAATACATCCAGATAATCTATCCATTTAGCCAAGCAGCCAGAGGCAGACCAGCCGAAGAACAGACAGTGCCGGTGAGTGCCAGATGTCACATAGCTAGCAAGACCTTCATTTGGCTGATAGCTCTCATCCTGCCTGCCTGGAACCAGGCACCTCTGCCAGACACGAGCTGCAGTACCTGCCTGCTCGGCAGCGGGCTGGGGACCACGCTGCTCCCACCGTCCTTCCTGGCCCTGTCCTCTTCGGAGTTTTGGGGTGTTTTGGAGGGCAGAAGCGATAGGGAGGGATGGAGAAGAGGGATACAGGTTGTAGAGGGACAGAAGAGGAGGGAGAGGAATGGGGACTAGCCTGGCACATCCTCCGGATGGTCATGGTAACCCCAAGGGAATTTTCCGCGTCCTACCTGTCTCGACCTCTCAAGGAAAAAGAACTGTGCTGTCAAGTCTGGCAGGCTGGCTTGGAATCTCTGCTGCTCCCCCAGGTGGGAAAAACCAGAATTAACTCAGGAGCAGCCGGCAGAGGTGATGCCCTCGCCCAGCAAGCCATGAAAGGAGAAAATGCTTCCCAACCTGGTCGTTCTGACAAATCCACCTTCCAAGGCTGGATGTACGTGTGGGTGTGAACTCCTGTTTCACACCAATGCTAAGTTTGCTTACCATTTGCCATCATGTATAACTGCATATTCCCCCCAGTGCCCCAGGTTATCACCCATGAAGATTAGGATACTCCAAGGGTATTGCTTATGGAGCCCTTTACCTGCAGCTCACCAGCCATCCAGCTCAGCAAATCTTAAAGGTTGTTGATTTGTATTTGCAATTACAGAAGAAGGACTGGGGGAAGGTTTGGTTTCAAACAGGGAACCAGCTGGGAGGGGAGCAGATTTTAACATTTGGTTTGGTTGATGTTTTTGCAGGACAGCTGTGAGGGAAGGGGGATGAAGTACTCTGGCAGATCAAGGGGAAGGAAAATAACAAAATGCGACTACCTGTTAAGGGCAGTAGGGAAAAAAATTAATTGCTGTATCACCTTTGTTTCTTTTCTTCCACCCTTCATCATTCCCCTTTACCTCTGACAGGTCACTGCAAATATGCTGGGGAGGTCACACGGATGCAGACATGCAGGTTCCCAGTGGCTGCAGGCTTCGGGCAGCAGTTCTGTGCTCAGACGGGCAAACCTGCTGTGCCTGCAGGGCCCCGGGCTTTCTCCACCTTGGCTTTTCAGGCTTGTCAGAGCCAAAAGCCAAGAACACCATGAGCAAATGAGCAGGGGGTTTGGGCTCCTGCATTCCCCCCGATCAGCATCACTAAACCTTGGAGTGAACTTACACAGCATCCCCTGTGCTTTGACACTAACAAGTGAACACCTTCCTTTTCCGCTGTGTCTGTTGGAGGCAAACCATGGGGGCAGCATGCTGGGCTGAGACAGGAGTGGGGGTACACAGGGAAGGGGTCACCCAAGTGTCTCCACATTATGCTGCCTGGGAGGAGATGCTATCGCGCCAATTAGAGCAAAGTCCTGGTGCTTTTTTGCGGCACAGACTGGCGGGAAGGCTGCATCCCTTTCCTTAGCCTCCACTGCTGTGCTGCTTTCCTGGAGTTATTTTCATTTTAGCTGTATGCCAAGTTTAAGGCTTCGAGGATTTTTCTGCAGTGACCTCTAAATCCCTTCACTGGTCAATATGATGCATCACTATTCAGTATAATATCCTTCTGTCTGGTTTGCTGGCCCCAGACTTATTACTTTATGTTTCTGTACATTAAACTGCATTTTCCATTCACTGGCCCAGGCAACCAGTGGATTCAAATCCCTTGTTCCTCGTTATTTGTTCCCTCTCCAATTTTGTGCCTTCCACAAACTTTGATAGTTCGCGGAGGTATTTTCGTTCAAGTCATTTGCAGGTATTATAAATGAGGGAAGTCCCTTGGTGTTCTCATTTGCTCAGCCTTTACAATACAGGATTACCTTTTCAAAGGAGGAGGTATGGGGTTAGCAACATGACTAGTGGATATTAATATATACATTTTGGTACAGATCCTCTGAAAGGCACTGCTGCTGTCACAGCAGCTTTCTTACCTTTGCACAGATGAATGCTGCAAATCAGAGCAAGGGCTCATGTCTTTTCTTAAAAACGCTATGGAGTGTAAGGTCTGATACAGGATTACCTTTTCAAAGGAGGAGGTATGGGGTTAGCAACATGACTAGTGGATATTAATATATACATTTTGGTACAGATCCTCTGAAAGGCACTGCTGCTGTCACAGCAGCTTTCTTACCTTTGCACAGATGAATGCTGCAAATCAGAGCAAGGGCTCATGTCTTTTCTTAAAAACGCTATGGAGTGTAAGGTCTG
>NW_010242309.1:52544-68712 GCF_000690775.1 Eurypyga helias | reverse complement strand
GAGTAACGTGAAATATGGACGAGATGGAAAGGGAAATGTTTTCCCTCTGTTGATGGGTGTATTTGACCCTGTTGCGCGCATCACCACTGCTACCAGATTTTAGCCCTGCTAACCCCCTTTGGTCCTCTGGCAGGTATTTCCTCATGCTGCAATTTTAAAAAACTTAATTGTAAACCCAAAAGATGCAAACTAGCTGGAGCCCTGAGCCTGGTGTCCTGATCCCAGGCCAGTGCCACCGTGGGAGCATGCCACAGCACAGCCTGCTAGCCTGGCCATCGCATCGTGATGACAGTACAAGCCAGGTTCAAGCCCAGATTCCTATGGATATTTACAGCCACCTCGGCACCACAAAAGGGGGAAAAAAAAAAAAAAAAAGTCTCTCCATCAGCCGTGCAGGTTTTATTAAACATGTGTTTTGGTTTGAAGCCAAACTGCTCTTGGTTGTTTTATCATTGTTTATTCCTGTCCTTCACAGCCTTTATCAGTTATCCCCATCAGACCTGTGAGCACTGCGAGGGCTGAGTCACACAAATAGTACTTTTATCTGCAGTCAGATCTATAATCAGGCAACAAAACTCCCTCATCTCGCTTCTATTTAGAGTCCCAACTCAGGCTCTTGAAGAAAAAGGGACTTCACAAAGGAATTTCAGTAATTATCCTCTCCCCTCCGTCCCCCAGATGTTGTTTTGTATGATATAGGTACCTGTGGGTACTTGAAAAGAGTGCTCAGAGCTGCCGTCTCTTTAATGGAAGACTTTTAGGAAAGTGAACTTTAACTTTTAAACTTCCCTATGAAAAACAGATCCATGTTAAGTTTGATACCATTTGCCTCAGGATGATCTCAGCTCTTAAAATATGATGGTTTTAGTCGGATTAAGAGCCTATATTGTTGCTGAAGAGAAAGAAGGGTGCCTCTTTAATTGCAGCTCAAATCTACCTAACAATTGCCACATGTTGAACAAGATTTAAGAGTTATTAAATATGAAAGCCACTATTGCTCCTCCACCATGAGCAGCCTTTGTTTTTCAAACCTGGAAAGCACTAAGTAAAAGGGGGAGGAAAATGTAAAAAAAAAAAAAAAGAAAAAAAAAAAAGGCCAAAATACCCCACGCTGAAAAACTGAAATCTGAAGAGGGGTGTTTGTTTTCGGAGAAAGCTGATGTTACTGCAATGCATTTCTCTGTGCAGCACCATCTGCTACATTAACTGCACCAAACCCCTGGCAGGTCTGGTAATCTTATTGATAGGAAATTGTAGTACAAATTCACAAGTCATTGGTTTAATCTGTTATCTGAGACTTTTTTTTTTTTTACAAGCAATGGGTTGATAACTTGACCAGAGCCATGCTAAGCAAAGTCCCTTCTGACTCTGGCGCTCGTGATATGCCTTGCTGAGCCTGGCTCACCGCAGAAGGATTCCAGTGCAGCTTCGCAACCTGGCACAGCCCAGCAAAGACACCAAGGACTCTGTGTAATCCTCTTTATACCTCTCAATAAAAGAAAAAAGTCTATAAATCTAGTTCACTGCACTCCCCCTTCCCCCATATTTGTATGAAGAAGGAGCATCCTGAATATAATATCCTGAATAATTATAATAATAATATCCTGAATATCTTATGAACTAGATGATCTTTAAGGTCCCTTCCAACCCAAACCATTCTATGATTCTATGAATATTGGATTATTACAATTATAGCATTTTGACTTTCCACGGTAACTCTGCGTGGCCAAGTAGATCTGGAACACCCTAAGCCCAGCAACAGTTCTGGCCACAATCTACTCCAGGGAGAAAGCCCTCAGCCAATGACTGCCTGAACCTGCTTGTCCTCCTTAGGGTCTTGAGTCCCTGATGTCCTGGAACGTGCTGCTTGCACTAGAATGGAGCTTGCCACATTGCTGTTGTATTCACCCAGCTGACTTTATGCCCATACTGCACAGTCTTGATTGTCCCCTTGTTTCCCTGGAGCAAACCTGCTGGCTTGCCCAGTGAGAAAGCCTTGGCTAGGGGATTCAATCAGCTCGATGCCATCAGTTTGGGTCAGTTGGCTTTGCAAACCTGAGCCCAGATTAAGCCCAGGGTAAGCAGGAGCCAGCAGACAGGGCAGAACCTACACCCTCTCAGTTGCTGGGGTGGAGGTTTAAGTAGCTGGATGCTCAGGGTCCTCACGTGGCCTGAGAGGGAATGTGGCTGTTCTGGAGAGCTCTCTACTAACTTTGCATCCCTCTGTTCTGCAAGTCCCTCTTCACTGTTTAGGACACTGATCTCTGTGGTAGTTCAGCTGGCTGGATGCCAGAGCCCTGACACTGGTCTGAAAGGATCTTCAAAGTGGAGTGCTCTCTCCTTCCCCAGCTGCACTTGGAACAGCCCAGGTCGTTCAAGGGACCTCTACCCACTGCTCATTGATGCAAATTTTCCACTGAGTTTGCCACATTGTTTTCTCTTTTCATGTTAGGAGTAAAGCTCCTGCAGACAGAAGCTGGGCTGGAATGTGGTGCCTCTTTGGGAATGGTCTGCATGACTCAAGTGGTCAACTTCAGTCCCAAAGTCACAAGCCAGCACGTCTACTCAACTAACGGAGACCACAGCATACAACAGTGTAGGAGGCGAGAGCAGACATGAAATAGGTCAAGGGGTTTTTATAAATCATCTTCTATAATTTGTAGAAAGTTAACATTGGGTCAGGTGGAGAGTTACAGCTACTGTGTCTGAAAAAAAAAAAGCTAAACTGTGATTTTCAGAGGTCAGAAATTATACTTCTTTTCAGATGTTAGACCTCTACTCCCTTTCCATTGTGCTTGATAGTATTTCAGAGAGATCTTCAGCCTCTAGCAGCAGGGGTTTAAAGTTATGGTATTATAGCTTTCATACAATACATTATTCATTTTTCTTGGTCTCCATTTAGCAATGCTGGCAGCTAAGTAGGATGGTATAGTTTAGGGCAGGGGCCACTGCAGATCTCTGCAGTCTGGCAGGAGAACTCAGCTAAGCCTCTCAGGTTACAAAGGAAAAGCAATTTTCATTTTCCCTCCTGCTCAGCAAAGTAAAGCCCAGCTCCTAATTTTCAGTGAAGAAATCACAATGGTTGGATTTTTTGCATCCGATCTCAGGCACACCCCTGTAAACCTGGAGATGCTTACGTAGCTGGGAACCCAGTTCCCTCTTTGGCAAGGGGCAGGAAAGGGGAAAACAATTGGCTTTCTAACAGGTTTTTAAGCTTACCTTTTTACAGAGCTAACAGAAGCTGTTTGTTCCTCCCAAGCACCTTGTACTAGCTCAGCGTTGCATCCCAAGATATCTGCAGGGGAATGCTCCTGCAGCACATTCTCCAGCCAGTTTCCAACCTGTCCTTGCCATGGCTTGCTGGCGGCCTCTTCCCTCTCCCCCAGCCCTTGTATTGCAGACCTTCCTTCCCATTTGTGCCAAACCACGATCAGCTGCTCATGGAGCCAAGCCACAGCTGAGGAGGAGGAAGTTCCAAAGAGGCTAGTAGAGATGCAAATCATTTCTGCAGCCTAAAACCTCCCCAACAAATTACAATTTGTGCTTACAAGGCAAAATTAAACCTCTTCATTCTTACAGTAGGTGGAAGCGTTGTTTAGAGTATGGGATTGTAGTCAGGACTCCCAGGTTTTGTCTTTGTCCATTCTGCTCTGTTTCCTTGGATTGCACTTTTCCAGACATGATCATGATGTTTCGGAAATTTCTTTCACTAACAGGACCAACTTTCAGAACAAAATCAAACCGTTGTTCTTTTATCCATCCTCAAGATAGACCTGGAAAGCTAGGAGAAAAATTTCTTGACGGTTGGCCATGGGAAAGGGAACAATCAGGGCATTCGGGGAATAAACCAGCTTTCCTGAACTTTCACTCTCGGGGTCCACCTTTTCCCCCAACAATCAAACATATTTTCAGTTGTTGTGCTAACAATTGTGTAGACAGGGAGTTGGCATTGGTTTTTCTTCTTTTTCTTCTACTTCATTTTCCTTTTTAGCTTTTTAACTTTTCTTTATTATAAAATTCCAACTTCCAGCTGACCCTTGAATAATTGGTTTTGTTGCAAGGGTTATTTGAGGTCTAAATGAGCCCAGTGACATGTTTAATTTTAGATGCCTGGAAAATGTTCTAAAATTAATGAAATCCAAATGTATGACAAACTAATAGAATTATTTTATTTATTAAAAAGATGGTTAAAAATAACTCTAAGCATTTCAAGAAAACAAAAGAGGTGAATGGGATTTGTCATTGTTTAAATTGTACTTATTATATTACATTTCAGTGAAATGCCCTCTCGACCTTCCACAGTTTGCTCGATTTCCTCATCAGGCTCCTTCCAGCTAATTTGCTTTGACATAAACAAAAAGAAAAGGACTCAAGAATCAAATGCGGTCGTCCAATATTTGGGGTCTCAGTGCTGATTATAGCCAGATACAAATAAGAATGAATGGAACTTGCTAAAGGCAGGACCATGTTATTAATTCTTCATGAATATTTGGATGGTCATGGGAAATGTATGAAGCCACACAAATCTCAAATGTGTCACAAAATGTAGCCTGAGTGCTCATTCCTTTTAAAAACGTGTAGTTGAAATGCGTAATTTGCTGTTTTCCTCTTTAGCAAGTTTTAGGTCACCTCTTTGGGCTGCAGAAATGTTTGGTGGTTTAAGTGAGCAATCACAAATCATGAGTGAAGAAAGGTGATTTATTAATTTTATGCACTTAATTTGCTACATGTAGTCTTGCGAAAGGAATGCTTAGCCAGAGCAATTACACAGATATCATGGATCATGCAGGAGACAATTTCCACTAACATTTGTAATAACCTCAGTGCAACTGGTGCTGGGATTCTCTTTAACTATCACCTCCTGTGTGGCTTAAAACTCTCCAAAACAAATACAAATTACAGTTTGTGGGAATATACATATATAATCTATGTCTTTTTATAGGAGATAAAATAAACCAGACCAACATGGGGTTTTATGGTACTTTTGTACGCTATGGTATTGTAAAGCACGTGATAAATAGCAAATTGGGCAGCACGAGTGACTCCGCAGGTAAACATGATATCGTCAATGCACGAAGTGATAATTCTCCACACCTCCACCTTTAAAACGAAATGAAACTTAATACTGCCGATAGAGTCCCCCTCAGCCTAACAGCAGATCTCAGGATTGTTTAAGATTGTTTAGGAAAGCTTTTACGACATAGAAACAGAATGTGTCCAGGATAGACGGTGCGTTTGTGTTTCATTACAGCTTCACCAGAAATGACAGCAACCGTCACCCAGGTATGGCACCTGGGCGATGCCGTGCAGGGTACCGGAATCTAATGAACTTCTAAAGTTGCCCTCTCTTTCTGGGAGCCCACCTGGATGCCTAGGTCACCTCTGAAGTTGAATTTCAACTCTTCTTTTGGAATACAAGAGTTTGAAAAGCTAACACTAGGGTTAGGTATCCGTAACCCACTTAAAAATTAAGAGGTGCAGAACTGCTTAGAAAGGGGATCAGTCTAGATAGCCCCTTTTCTTTCCATCCACCCTTTTTCTGAGCAAAGAGGAAAGAAATGGCTGAAGTCAATTTATTACTGAACCTGAAGAGCTGATAACAAACCTTGCATGGAGGTGATTTATTTCATGCATAGAGCTTGCTGTTCATCTGGTCTACAGATTAGACTTATACCCCTCATGTTTAGAAAAGCTAATGAAGAATCAAGGTTGTAAATGTCTTCTGACACTAGCCATATCTTTGCTGACCCTGCTTGAGGTCTTCCATTTTGGGGGACTTTTTCTGGCTGGTCTTAACCAATATCTTTTTTACATTGACTTCTCTGTGCTGAATGAATTTTTGACTCCTTGTTTGAAGCTGCCAGGCAAAGGATTTCATATTACAGGTCAGCTTTTGTACTCTGACAATTTACAATTGTTGTTGAAGGTTGCCTTGCTTCCTAGGTAAAGGTTACCCTCAAATGGTAACTAGTTACCGTCACTTACGAGCCAAAAGCTGTGTAACCTGTTCCCAAATTCTCTGAGTTCTGTTGTCAGCTAGTTTGGCACTTCCCCAAATAGCTGTGGATATTTGAAAAGAATACCCCACCCTGCATAAAAACTGCAGGCACTTTTTCATGAAACTCCAAGATTTCTGAGGGGCAGGTGGAATCCACTTTGGTGCCTGTGAAACCTCTCAGGTTCTTGAGGATCAGTGATTGACTGTTAGCAGTAAATTAGGATAAAGCTGACAAATACATAAAGGATTGGTGGAATCAGAGCGATCAACATCGTTCTGGAAGCCGGTTGTATTTGCTATCCTTATATCTGATAACAAAGTAAAACTATTTAACCATAGTTTATTGGACATTTCTCTGTAGTACAGGTGCTGAGCTCCAGATAACTGCTTTACGTGGCTCAGTGCTTAACCTTATCATCCAGTCATTTTTAGCTCAGTTGACAGAAGGCTCACTGGTGTAGCTGTAATTGGAGTTTACAATGTTTGCAAGTATTAGGTGACTTGTAGCTTAATGCCATAACTATAGGGACAATAAATTACATGGTCATTAGAGGGCTTTAGGTATTCATATAGTATTAAGCATAAGGAGGACAGTAACATTTCTCTAATAACACATAAAGCGTATATTCCAATTAAAACCATAATAGGATAGACTTGGCATTATATTACAGCCACTCATGAATTTCACTGCTGAGAAATTATTACCGTTAAAATCATGGTTTCAAAGACTTGCACACAGGGACAATAAATTCTCACAAGCAGGTTTAGGCAGAGGCATTGTGCCCCCATGGAGGAAGACTGTGTTTTAAAGCTGTGAAAATTCAACTCGTGAGCAAAGGTTTGAGGCGTTGGGTTTCTTGCTTTCCTTTTTGTTCTCCACGTTTGGCTGGCTCCCCAAACCAAGTGAGGCTTAATTAAAAGCAATTGAGTAAACAGAAAGTGGTCAAAAATGATATTTAGTGGCTTTTATCTTCTAGAAGCAGTTCTGCCCCTGTATGTTACTGTATGTTTTGTTGTTTTCTGGGGAGACATATTTGAAGGGATGCTGAAACTATCTTATTTTTGAATCTCAATCTGTTTTCTGTCCTTGATATGTGCAGGGTTTCTTTTAGCAAAAGGCAGGCCCAAAGAGGGTAGTCAGAGGTAGACTTTGTCTAAAGAACAGTTTAATGCAATATATTCTCCAGGTTTAAATGTAAAGTTTTAACCTCTCTGTTCCCTCCCTGTTGATGTCCCCAAGGACAGCACACAGCTACTGTGTGTGTGCATTCAGACGTCAGAGCTTGCTATATTCATTTCCCAAGGGTATGTTTCAGTTATGTCTGAAGATGTCGAGTCCTACGAAACTCAAGCAACCATCTCACTGCAAGGAAACAAGTATGTGCTTATATGACCTTCCAGAAGAAGGCTGCTGGTCAGAATGGGACCCCCTTTCTTTATTTGAGATCAGTCCTCCTTGTTTGTTCACCAGTCACTTCATCCTTGTAAAGCTGTAAGAGATACGGGGCTGTTTGGAAGACAAACTGAACTGTGCTTCCTTGGGCAGTTCTTCACCCCTCTCTCCCTGCCCATCCTGCAATAACCTCCTTAAGTCTCGGTTGTTAAAATGGTTATAAACTTGCTTTGGGAGATTATGGGTTTGCATCACAGTTACACAAAGATTATTTGAAGTGTGGTTAACATGGACTAGAAGTTATCTCCCAAAGCTGTTTCACAACAAGCAGAACTACTAAAGACCTCATTCCAGATTGTTAGGAGATTAGAATGGAAAGTTAAATGGGTTCCCAGGGGGAAAAACTGTACACCTTTTAGAAAACTAAAATGTTTCTTGAAACACAGTTGCCAGAACAATTAAGAGATTGACTGTTCCTCAGGAATCTTCAGCACCAGACAAAAAACAACAACAAAAAAGCAAGGTTGAAACTAGTAACAAGATGAAGAGTATCAGAGCCCTGTACTGGAATGGCAACTGCTCCTTTCCCCAGGGTTGTAGCAGACCACAAAACTAGATGATGGAAAGGGCAAAGTTGTCTGTGTCAGCAAGACTCTGCAGTTCCTTTCCTCGTGCCACTGCATTCCCATCCTTTTTTCCAGGGTGAGTTCTATTTCTCAAAATAAAATATTAGGTGAGTTTGTTGCACCCTTCCTCCATCCACAATCTCTGGTGGGAACCTCCAAAAGCAAACTCACCCACTGGGAGCTGGGAAGACCAGCTCAGCTTCTGGTTTTCTTAGCTTAAACCATGTAGCATCACTCTCTTAAGCTCTTCACTCTCTTAAGTGTGTAGGAGGAAAAAGGCCTTTGTGCTTCCTTACTCCCTTGAAGTGGATTTATATCCCAGCATCTCGGGCTTTGATGCCCAACTTGCTGGCATGGAGAACATATCTCCTTCACTGGAGAATAGAGACTCATGGGGTAACTTCACCCCAAATTTCTGCAAGCACCAGCCAGTGCTGTAAAAATGATCCTTTTTGCACTGCTGAGGACTTGGATGAACAGTATTGACTGCATAATACTGATGAGCTGTGAGTTACATCCCCCATGACACATCTCCATAATGGAACCCCCCATACGTTAGGAGCTGAAGTGCAATCTGCCCTGCTCTGTACAAAAGTTTCTGGTATATAATAAAAATAAACTAAGAACAGTCCCCAGTGCACAGGCCAAAGATCTTATAGTTGCTGTAGGAAACATACACAAGTATCTTCCAATGGAAACAATGTGATGTCTTCTTGCATGTCCCTAAATTTATCATTCTGTCATAACACTATAGTCTCTCCACTCCTCTTCATAAGCCCTTCATCCTTCTTTGCTAATGGTTTACAGTATAGAACAATTTAAGTGTATATATTGATGTAAATCATGTCACCTTCTCTGTGTATTATATAAAATAATTCATACTGAAGAACTCATGGAAGGGTTTTTAAGGCTGCAATTCATCATCTCTTTTCCATTACCCTGGGCAAGAATAAAAGCCAGATACAAATTTGGCTCTTTCGTTCAGAAAGGAAAAAATGTAGCTATTTAATATCCGAAACTGGTAGTTCCGCTTATTCATAAATTGGAGTGTACAAGCTCTGAGGAAGGTATGTTAGTCCACACTCTCTACCCTGAAGTCTGTGGAACTACGGGCAGCAGACAACAAAGTTTATATTTGTTTGTAAAGTTCCAGCTAGTCAATAATACTAAAATAATTATAGATAAAACCATCTTTTTAATCAAACTTTTAACTTCCTACCCAGCCAGAAAATTATTTTCATATCAAGTCTAATCCATTGGTTCCTGTACACTTGGAAATTGCTCTTGGATGGTTTGATGAGGAACTGTCTCTTGTCCCATCTGTGTATTAAAATGGGCTTTAGGGAGGTTGCACCAGGCTGCATTTCACTCCTTGCCCCAGGCTAGCTAAGCTGTACTACAAACAGAGGAAAACACTGGATATCTAAGACCCCAACCTGTCACTGTACAGCCTCACTGCCCTTGGGTAGCTGTACAGAATGGTGCCACCTTTCTTTCCATGGGTAACAAGCACCCCTGAATTCACCCATCAAGAGAAGGGAGGAGGTATGGGTTGTAGGAGCATTACCTTGGGAGTAGGGAGTCCTCACCTCCGCTCACCCTCTGCTCACTGGATACACGGGGTTCGTATTGGTATCATGGACTGGCTACCACTTCCCTCAACCAGCCACGATGACTATAACCAGGAATGACCCTGCAGGTTCCCCAGCCTGACAAGAAACAATTGTGTACTCTTTACATCCTTGTGGTTATTTGGAAAGCTTCCAGACTTCTATTAAAGGAGTCATATTTTATTCGACTTGTATTTTCTCAACCTCTGGTTGCCAACACTAGCCTACAGGGCTGGCTGATTTGCACCTAAGGTCTGCTATTGAAATACAGGCACTTAAGCAAGTACAGGGCATTTAAATGGTCCAATTTAAGTATATGAAATAAGACTTTCATACATTTTTTCTCAACCTCACCACCCAAAAGTGAGATTTAGATATCCATTTAGGTGGCCACATCTGAGAAACTGGCACTCAAAACATATACAAGCTCATTAAGTATGCAATTATGGTCACCTAATTGTGGTATTGCACACAGGGGCAATTGCTTGGATTTCCTGTGGGGAAAAATGAGCATATGTCCTCTGTGGAACAGGAGAACATTCAAACTGTATGCAGCTGGACTTGCATGCACAAAATGCACGGAAAATCCTTGATGTGGGGCATATGTGTTAAAACCAGGAAAGGACAGCCCCAGAAACTCATGTATTAGGAGTTAACATTATAATAGCACAACTTTTTAAATCCCTCCTTGTACTGTCACTTTAAATGTTTTATTGATTAAGGCCTAGATTACTTAACCTAAACCCCTATATTTATATTTAGCCAAGGTAAGTTATGAGTCACGAGTAATCCTTTTGATCCAGAGGTTGCCATGGGTCACCAGAGAAATGAGTTGAGTTATAATATCCTAGCAAACTAGCTGTGTGTACAGAAGAATAAATTAAATAAACTCTCCTTTAGAAAGTCTCGGTGATTCCGTACCCTGTTTCTGTTTAACCAGAAAATGTTGTGTTTGTTTTCTTTTCTCCTTCCCTCTAAAACCGAAATCTATTTGCGATGACAGATGCAAATATAGTCGCTGATGTTTGCAGGCAGCTGAATTGTCTCTTCACTAAGGGTGTCAGCACTTTAGTCCTGAGCCTTGGCTGCTCCAGCTGAAGTCTTTAACCACACATGTGAATAAATTTGACTCAGGTGACTTTTCTGTGTTAAACTCCAAGTTGAAGTAGAGTTACTCAGGTGTGTTTACATCTGTCTGATCAGGTCTGCTGTTTACTACTACAGCCAAACAAAGCTGATCTGCGTAATCTTCAGTACCTGCAAAACACGCGAAATACAATCATGAGTCTAAGGATTCCCCTGTGTATGCAATCCAAGCCTAGCTGCAATGCGGGAAGTTATTCCCGTTCTCTGGCAGGCCAGGTCTGCAGAGCCTAATGAGAATAGGAATTAATTTATTTTCTTGCTTTCTGTAGCCCCGGGCTCTGTTATACAAGGTGGTGAGTACCCACAGCTCCCCTTCAAATCCTGCAGGCCTGTTTCTGCATTAGCATCTCTGCCTCCCAGGGACTGTTGCCTGTGTCAGTTGTGGATGCAGAGAGCACCCTCAAGGCCCGTGCTGAGTGCGATATGCATCTGCACACCCACTCCCTGTCTGTACAGCTGGACCAGGCACATGCAGCAGTGTGAGAGAACTCTGGAGAAGGATGCTGATTTACTCCATAGCCCCGCACGAAGCTGTGCTGGCAAGTTCTGTCTTTGGACACACAGGAAATTTTGTCTAACGCTGGCCTGCTGGCAGACCTCGAGATTTAGTGCAGACATAACCCACACCATAGGTCTGAATTCACTTTGAACTGAAATTGATATCATAAACTAGCAGACTCTTTTGCTTTGTTTGCTTTCTTTGGTGTGGTTTATGTTTTAAATGTATGCATATTTCCAAGAAACATCTTGAAAATTTATTTTTATCGTGGAAATGGAATGCTTCCTGGCTTTTCTGAGTATCTTGGTGTAAGCTTGTCCTAGATCTCGTTAGTGTTAGCAATTGCATACCAAAACCATGTAGAAGAGATTGAAATGAATGTGGCTTCCCATCCAAATCAAGTAGACCTTGCCCATATGAAGCAGGATAACCAGAGAATCAGGACACTCTCCACTGAGTCCTTTTGACATAGTTTAGTAACCTACTGGGCAGTACGCTGAGATTTGTTGGGCTTGCTCAAAATATGAGATACCTCAGAGTCGTCAGAAAACAAATGATGAGTGCCAGATGTTCAACACTCAAGGATTACTAAGGAAAGCAAATAGAGGGAACTACTTTTAAGGACGTAGACAAAAAATGTCTGGTCTAGTTTAGGTTCCTAACTTGCTAAGTGGGTGATTGCCTGTTCATATCTAAATAAGTGTGGGAGCCCTGAGGCTGTAAAATTATTACATTACAAACTCTATGTGAGATGAGACTATAGGTCACATGGAACCGTGGCAGCCGGCTCTGTATTACTTCAGTCTGAGTCTTCTCTTAACAAGTGCTCCAATTTTATAGCAGAATAAAATAGATTCATGAAAGAATCTGCATTCCAATAACTGGGGGAGACTGGGAAGAGTGTTGGTCTTAGGGGTTGAAGTATATGATTGTCAAAACTTCCAGGTTTTATTTATTTGGTCTTCCATCCATACCAATATGTGGTTGTGTAATTTACTGGGCTTAGTTGCACTTGATCTTTAAGTATAACTCAGTGAAAGATTTGACCTCAAGAGATTTCCTGTTTCACAAGTGGCCTGTTTCTGAAACAAGAGGATAATAAACAAAGGAGCACTTTACTACCCCAGCTCAACAAACGGTTCCATATTCATAGGCTCCAGTAGCCAGCGACGGAAGGTCCATTGCTTCCTCTTCTTTCCATATATCAGCATCATTTTCTTGTTCAGTCCACAGGAGTCTGGATTTTAACAAAAAGTGAAGTTAGTCTGGTAAAATTGTCCTTTGCTTTTCACCTTTGTGTATAACTGAGGAGCTATTCTTTTTCTCAACAACTTTACTTTCTGTTGCATGATCTTGTTTCTACACATTTGGTGCTCAGTTTTTGATTCTAAGATTAAAATATAGAGGAAGGAATCAACAGATCTGATCTGCATCTCACAAAACCTTCCGGTTATGTACTTCAGTGAAAACTCTTCCCCAGAGTTGAATTCCTGTATTGCAATGTTCAGTTTTACAAGTTAATAGTTTGTCGTTTGCTTGAACACACAGGAACTCATTGGCAATTCATCATTCTGCCTTAGTTCCTTTCGTTGAATAGGCAGGTCCTGGTAAAGCTGACCTTTGCACAGGTTTAATGTTTCCCCTTCACACCTTCAAGGCTGGGGAGTTTGACTGACATCAATAATTAATTTTTGAACAAATACGGCACACCTTTTCCTATGGTTCCTCTCAAAGATACGAGTCTTTGTGCATCGCAACAACAGGCATGTTATGAAGGGGGGAAGTCCAAAGGACACTGGTGGAGATTGAAGTCTAGAATTCAGCCTGTCTCAGCGCAGTTGTTAACGCTGTGTCTCACCTCTGCTGTGCTGTCACGTCCTTCTGGGTGCCACAGAAAAGAGACAAAAGTACATGTGTGCACTGCAAAGCTCAATACATTCAGGACAGTTTGCACCAGCTGCAGTGAAGAGCTCTACATAGCTGCTTTGGGCACATGCAATAACCAAGAAGTGGTTCTGGGAGCAGTCTCACTTCAAGTGACTGCATATGCCAGAGATATTAGAAAAACATTCTTCAGATTCTGCCCAAGCAAAATGTTCCCATGTGAAAAAGATCTAGCCATTATTATTTACTTTTTTTTCTACAAATTTTGACTTAAATTCATCTATTTCTGTATACTAAGCATCCTTAAAACACGCCCTTGAAAATCTGGGTAAGCAACCATCCCCAGTGCTTTCAGCTTGCAGAGTTCTCTGACCTGAATCCTAAATGATGTTGGCCAAGGCTTGACCTTGAGGAAGACTGGTCTGGGGAAAAGGGAGGAATCTGGACAACAGGTGCTCTTGTCAGTATGCCTCGCCTTTGAGGGCAGCGTAACTTATGATGCAATTTGTATTGCAACATAAATCATGGCTGCTTGGAGCTCCACATAATTCCTCTGGTGCAGAGTCTGCAGTTCGTGTGATATGGTGGGGGCTGAGGGCTGGTGGTGCAACAGATGTTGGTGAAGAACCTAGGTGACAAGTGACACTGCTTCCATGGTCTCCAGACTCCAAAAAGAAGTGATGGACAAGGGCAGTTTTCTGATAGAGGCAACACCCCAACCAAAGATGGGCAAAGGACAAGATCTGGGGCAGGGCTGCTGGTCCTTCGGTTATAGAAGGTACAACAGGTGCTTTGGGAGAGCCGATTCAGATTTCTACCTGCATCTTCAGAAACTGATTAAAATCTGAGTCAAAACAGATGAAACCTGAGATGAACGAGGTCAGTCCTTTTCTTCTGCGTGCAACATGGAGGAGGGTTTGCGTTGCTTTTGGCATATGACAGTGTGGCCCTTCTGTTATGTGCAGAAAGGGAACGTTAGTGTGCTTAGATTTGCAGGACTGTTTCTGAACATGCAGCATGTAACATTATAGGTTCTTCTGGGAGATGCTCAGTGAATCCTACTGCAGGTGGCTATTTCTTTCAGCCTACATGTGCAGGAAGTAAGAGAAGGTTTCTAGGTGGAGGGAGCCGGGGCTGAACAGTCTCTGGGAAGAACTACAGCTAAGTCTGGTGAGGAGATCTGGGTATTACGTCGTTATGAGATTCCATGCACATAAAGCTGGATTGCAGCAGGGAGGTCTGTATGACACTGAAGTGTCTGTGGCTGCTTAGGAATGGGGAAGGAAAGCCATCTGCTTCTAAATACTGCTTTATATTTCCCTCTTGTCAATGCATCTGTGTGAGTCTGTAGACGGTCAGCACCTAGGGCAATCCCACCACCTTCATTCTAGGGATGAGCTGGAGCGCGCTGTCCACTTACGCCTCTGAGGTGCCCAAATTGTCTAGCACAGCAAACTCAGCAGGAAGGCAGATCACTCTGATGACTTACAAAGCTCCAGATCCTAGTGCAAGACATTCCACCATCTCCATTCTCCTTGATTATGACAATGCAGCTGTGCCACAAGCCCATGCAATCAAGGATTTTGTGCACTGAGGCAGAAAATCCCTCTGAATCTTGACGTCATGGTGTTTTGACCTCATTCTAGGTTAACTCTTTTATATTATGCCTGAGCATAATGTGTTGTAATGTCCAGGCACTAAAAGAACAGCAAAGGTTAATATTTCATGGCCTTTGTAGGACAAACTCGAACATATGGGCTATGCCTAGTTAACAATGCCTACTGTTATTTTGTTTCTTAAGAATATAATTCCAGAGGTTTGGGGAGGAAGCTAAGAAGTAGCCACTACTCCTCTGGATATGAGTGGATACTTGATCTGAAACAGCTGATAAAATAGTTGAGTGTTCTTATAAAATAAATCCTGGCTTCTGAAGAAGCTGCAGAAAATGGATTTTTCGCAGCTTTCACAGTCTTAGAGCAAGAATCCACAGGATGGAGGTGGGACATGTTTTCATCTAGTCATGCTCTTAAGAATGTTCTTGTCACAAAAGCCCCAAAAATGGCAGTCACCTGGCATTGGAACAGATGTCCTTGTTCTTTGGTCAAACTCCACTTAGAGTCCTTCTTTTTGTATGTTTGAAATAGATTGTAACCAAAAAAGGGGAGGGAGAAGAAAGTCCAGGAGTGGCTTAGACCTTTACTGCACAAACCACAAAGAAGCACCACAGTAGAAAGCACTTGGAAGCTTGCAGACAGGGTTGCAGGCACTTTTACTGGGAATTGGAAAATTCATTAGACCTGAAAATTGCCAAATCTACTCCGAAGGGAAGGGAGAATGGTCATGTAAAGTTTGGAGAAAATTCAAATTGCTTTTTTTGTTTTCTTTAATTTGCAGATTGTGAAAAGTTGACCTGAGCTTCCAATTGTAAAATTTTGACTAATAATAAAGTTGGGTGGGGCTGATCGAGCCAGGAGATACAGTGATGAAGTGTTGGGCCTGGGCAGTTTCCACTGGCAGAGATCTTCTGGAACCCAGACTGGATTTTAAAGCTCCCCACAGGAGTGAAGCTGGCCACCAGCACTCATTCTGTTCTGCTTCTTCATCGGCACTAATCCATATGTGCAGCAGCACCCCAGTTATTTATAGTTGACCTATATTCAAATGTTGGTTATGGTTGTACACCAGAAAGACACAGAAGGCAACCTGGAGGATACGTAAGCCAAAGGGATGTGCAGTGTGTATCCAAAGAGAATAGGGCAGGGCTGATAGTACAGAGCAGGTTGATAATGAGTTTTGAAAGCTGGGATTTGTTGGCCGCTGATTAACCAAATGAGAAACCGAGGTAGAGTGCAATTAGGAGGATTACTGTGGGTTTATAACTCCTCCCCAGCTCCTGAGAGAGTGGTTTGTTAAACTGACCTTTTGCAGGGCTGGGCTGGAAAGATATAAATTAGCTCATAATGCACGAATATTTTCATTTAATAAAACTGCCCTCAAATTTGTTTGGAGTTC
>NW_010242309.1:38175-52532 GCF_000690775.1 Eurypyga helias | reverse complement strand
AGAGACCTATTATGTTCTGCAAAAACAATGACATTTACCCTCTATATTTACTCTTCCCAATAGACAATCTGCAGTAGGCCAAGGTCCCTATCACAGCAATGCTTGACACTTCCACCCTGCATTTCACATGCCCTTACAAACAACAAAATACACTTGGAGAAGCCCTTTACTTCATTCACCAGTGCTTCACCTTCCCGGAAGTAAAACAAATTACCTAAAAGCTTTACTGTCAAATAACCCCTCTTATCCTGAAGAAGGGTGGGTTAAAAATAGTTGGAGAGGAACAGAAAACCATCTGAAGACCCAAATGTTAAAGACGGGAGCTGGAGCCACGTCTCGGGCAATCCCACAAGCGTATTGAAAGCAGGCTGGCGGGGCAGGATTGCTGAGTCCCCGGGGGCTGGTGAAGCCCAGGCATGTCCTCCTTGCGCCTTCTGCTTCCAAGCTGAGCATTATAGGAGGGCAGGGCCTGGCCAACAACTCCGAAAGCTCAACAACAACTCCTATATGTTCATTTGGAAACTCCAGCAGCATCCCTTGTGCAACGCTGTGCAGATGAAAGACGCTGCGCCGTCCCCTCCAGCAATGGCATGGGGAGGGTCAGGGAAAAGGAGCACTGGGGCTGGGGGACATGGGGCAGCGTGAGGCGATCCCTCGTCTCTATTCACCTCAGCTTCTTTGAGACAAGGAGGTTTTGAGGCAGACACTGGCCATGAGGCAGCTTTCTCAGCATCCCCAATTTAAACCCTACACTGTGTTTCAGAGCTGCAGGTGCTGGTATGGTCAGGTGCATTAATCAGTCCCCAGATCATTTTGTGGAGTCTGAAAAGAGGATAGCCACAACTGAGGGGTAAGGGTAAAAAAATGGAGGGGCCATTTTACACCAGAATAGGAAAGGGCAGTCCCTGCGCCAAGTCTCACAGTCTGCCATCTCAGCGGCCCTCCTGAGTGGGCCATCCATACGAGGAGGGGATATTTGAGAATCTGTGAGACTGACAGGCGTAGTGGTGCTATATATTGAGAGCAGGATTGGATACAGGCGCTGAGACAGGCTTCAGGGGGCTTCAGGGCACCACAGGCACGGGCATGGAGGCCTGGCGTTACCATAGCAACCGTCAGCCTGCGAGGGCCTGAGGTGAGCCTGCGGCCTGCCTGCCTCCCTCCAGCGACTGCCTCATCCTGGGAAGATTTAACATTTATTATACTCTTTGGCTGATTTTTTTGTGTTGTTTCTGCACTTCAACATCTGCTCAGTGCCCCTTGGAGGAGAGGGTCCCACCATTCCTCTTTTCCACGTCATACTCTTCCCTGGCACACACATCCTGGGCTGTTAATGGGGAATGGCTGCCTTTACTGCAGGAAAGGCAGGAAAACTGAGGAGAAATGGGGCTATTGATAAGTCACTAAAATACCTCCTTTCTTTTGAAAACCTGCCTGTGTGGTTTGCTTGAGTACCAAGGAACTTAATTGTTGGATGTATTTAAGTAATATTAAACTGCACTTTTTTTTTTTTTTTTTCTGTTCAAAGGGAAAGGGCCTGTATCGGTACAATTCATTTTTTAAAGCCTTTTAAAAGTTCTCTTTGGCAACACCTCTTTGAAGCCTAATCCAATCTGCAATATATGTCTTCCAAGTTAATCCTAATTTTTTCAGGGCAGCCAGTAATGTTACATAAAGGCCTTCCAAAGAATAACAAGAGTGCAAGGCACAATATAGTTAAATCTCCTGATAAGGGGGACAATTCTGCTGTTATTTACAACAGCATAAATCCACAGTCACTGTGCCAGTGGGTTGACCACTCAGGACCAGCCTTCTGGAAACCGATTTACTTCTCAGCTTTGCTGGGTTTATTCTGTGTTTGCCACTCGAACTGAGATATAGATTTAAAATGTTAATTTTTAATAAGGCAGCAGTTTTCTTTTAGAAGCCTTCAGGAACTGGTTCTGGTTTGTGTTCACTGCAGAGCTTTATAGCTTTCTGAGGATCATTCTAGACCTTCCATATGCATTTTCCAAGTACCTTTTTACACAGTCTGTGTTGTATTATGTTTGAACCCTAAAGACTGAAATTAGGGACTCCTGGTACAAAAGAAGACACTGGATAAAGAAGGGGTGGAAAGACCTTTCAGTGGAAGGGAAGATCCATAAGTGGAAATTAAATTCTAAGTTGCACTACCAATCCTTAAATATCATGAGTAAAAATGTTTAAGGTTGGCAGACTGAATTCCCTGGCTCAAAGCCAAAGATGGAAAATTCAAAACTGGAACTAAGAGGTAAACTTTTAAACAGGGTATAAGTTATTAATGGAACAGCTTCCCAAGGGACACGACAGAGTGTCTGTCGCTTGAACTCCTGTCTTGTTGACTGTTACAATTTTCCTCATGCAATCCCTTTATCCAGCTAACTCTACAAATATCTAGCTCTATGTCCCACAGGAGTAAAACATGATCACCTTACTCAGATCCTCAGATGTCAATCACCCTTTCTGCTCAGACTAACAAAATGTATACCATAATTACACCATGTAGAGGTTTTCTCAGCTCACATTGGGCTTGACATTGGCTGCTTCTACAAGAGCTTTTGTGTCCCCAAACTTCTCCATTGTTTTCCAAGAATATTTGGTCTAATGAAATCTCCTCTCCTCACAGACTATGCCTCTTCAAACCATGTCTGCTGAAAAATGTGTGCAGTTGCTCAGCCACGTGTTGTTGCGCTTGGTGTAGAAACGATTGACTTGAGTGAAGAGAAGGGCAGGCCCATTATTTTTGTGTTCCCTAGGGCCTTCAAAATGGGCAACTCTTCACTCCGTGTCAGTAGCCGTTTGCCAGACTGAGTTGGAAAGGTCTTTATAGTAAGATTTCCCCCAAAAAACCTTAAGCACTGAACTATGTTACTGCTTCTTTGCCATCAGAAAAACACCTGGGCAAAAGCGGTGTCCGGTCTGAGCTGTTTCGGGTTTGGTTGTTGCACTTTATGTTCCTGGATGGTAGATGCAGTGATATGTTATGTTCGTGAGCCAGCTTTTCTGAGCCCTAGCTGCTTTCCAGGACTTTCATTATGTGGTGCAGGTGTTCTGCATTATAACTCATTTTTCACTCACACGGCTGTAAGAAGATAGGGCAGTCCTGCTTATTATTGTCTTTTTTTTACAAATCATCTGTATTGGTGTGTGCTGTTCGCTGATGGCTCATTTGTACCGTGAATAGTATGATATGTCTAGTAATATAACCCAGCAGATTTACTGCACAACTGGCAACATTAGAGCACCCTGAGACATCAGCCAAAAACCTATGAGGTCCAGAACAGATTAGGTAGATTGCTATTGCAGATACAATATGCTTCTACAACGTCGTTCTCAGGGTTCATTTGGATACTGTTAAGTGCGTTTGGCTATGAAACATAAATCTGTTTCCATCTGCATTTATTTACCTTGCAGCGTGCATATGTTATTTTTGTGTGCACGTACATCTGGGCATACACATGTGCCTGTGTGTTCATATAGATGAGTTTATATACATATATATGCATGTATTTACCACTGAAATATTTTTCAGTTCAAGAACCTCTCATATGTCATTACATCTGTTCCCTTTTACTGATTTAAAAGACATATCTACTGAAAACAGTTAATTTTCCCTTACTCTGTTTCCTGAAGATGTGCTGTTGGTCTGCAAGAGTAGGAGAATGTAATAAAAATGACTGTTTATACGATGGAGACATGAACGAAGAAATGTAGCATAGACTTAGCAAATGGAAATTAGTGATGTGTGGAGCTGATAAAATATTGGGCAAGATTCTTCTGCAGAAAATGTGATGAAAACAAAGTTTCCATTAAGAGCAACTTGTTGGCAGGAACTAATACATAAAATTTGCACTTTTCAGCAGATATATTTCAATGCCCAGTTTTTCCTTTTTCCAGTGAAAAGACAAAGTTTTTAGCAGAAGGAAAGCACTGTCCATGAATTTCTTTTAGTTGGAACAACAATTTTCCACTGAAAAAACAGATTAAAAAAAAAAATTAAAAAATAAGGCCCTAGCTGTGTGGTTTTCTGGCTTCAGACAGTAATTCCAGAACTGGCTTAAACTAATATCTGGCTAGATGAACAAACCTAAGTTAGATTTAGGTCATATGTTGAACACTTGTCTCCCAAATTATTGCTTTGTGACCTGTATGCCTTCACAATATTTCACCAGCACAATGTGATGCCTTTGTCAGACTGATAAACAGCTCATTAGATCATGCCACCATCTTCAGAGTGAGCTGACCCCTTTTTCTGGTCAAAAAACTGCTCCCCTCACTTTCCATATGCAGATGACTCATTAATTAGTTATGGAAGTAGTGAGTTTGTGCAGCCAGAGCAGGTCTGGACATAACCCCTACTCCAATGGCTGCACAATAACATGGCACAGTTAGGAGATGATTATAGGCTGAGAAATGCCATGTTTCTGTCCTGGACTTGATTTTCACAAGTACATACCACTAGGTGATCTCTGCAAACCCAGAGGCTGCTGGTGCAGCTCCTTTGAGCAGCCAGCAGTTGCTACTGCTCTGAAGAGACTATATAAACGCTTTTAAACTGGACAAGTTGAAGTCAAAAAAATGATTTAAATACCCACACACCCTGTGGTAAATATCTGTGTCATTGTCACTCCCTTCTCTAAACTGGACCTCACGTGGAGGCTTTCCCAGAATCAAAATACCTATGGTTATGGGTTTCTTTTTTTTCCTGGCTGCAGAAGACCTAGCCTTGTGCAAAGAGCAGTGGAAGAGTTTCGGCAAAAGTAATTGCTCTGCCTTTACCAGAGTTAGATTTCCAAGAACACAGTCCCCAAAGAAAAGGGAAAGCAACTTATTCTTTTCATTTTAAACTGAAAACTGAGATTCTACTTCACATCTCTGTGTTTCCTCTGCCAAGAAAAAAAGTTAGAAAGGCCAGTGGCTTTGCAGACCTACGAAATTCACCCTGAGCTGTTCTGAAAATAAACATCATCAAAACTAGATAGTTTTGCTGAAATATAACCCTGCAGTAATAAAACAAATGACTAACACTTTCTATTGGTCTACGTAGCATAGTACATGAAACATACATGTAAGCAAGTCAAGATGGATGAGTCATCTTGACTTAATAAAGCTTACAAATACTTGCTAAATATTTGAGAAGTCACATGCCAGGATCCTTCATCACTTGTTTTGTTAGACTCCTGCTTTGCCAAGTCAAAACAGTCAGAAATCATAAAAAATAATCCACACAATCTGTCTGAAAATGCAGTTTTCTAGCATTATTTTTCTTGGTTTACAGCAGCAAGTCCTTCATTCTACCATAAGAATTTTGAAATAGAGAGCATGACTTCCTCTTCTCATAAGGTAAGCAAATGTTTTGCATTTATCAAGTTCCCAGAGTCTAAGTGGAGATAGAGTCAGCAGACCTCACATGTTTATGTTTCGGTACTGGAAATGAGCCACGGGAAGTTGCAGTTAAAAGGCTGCTATGTCCCGGGGTTCAAGGAACACAATAGACTTCAATGGCTCTGAACATCTGAAGCTCTGTTTGCCTTAAATATGAATTATAAGTGCTCAGAACCTCCATGAACAGGGCCAGAAACCAGAAGCCTACATGTATTCATGAAGTCCACTGCTGGTTCATGTTGGTTTACAACCTTGTTTTCCTATTAAAAAAATACCAATGCCCCCCACCCCACCAATCTAAACCCCATCCAATCTCGGGCTACTCCTACATCTGGGTTTCCCTGAACGCGTTTCCCTTTTCTCCTGCAAATTTTGTCTGAGTGTAATCTGGACTTTTTTTTTTTTTTTTTTAATGTTGGGGTGGATATCCAGATGTTTGGCAATCCAACTGGGTTATTGTCCCAGTTAAGCTGCTGGCCACCCTGAAATCTCAGCTCTGTCCATTGCCTGTGATTAGATGAAAGCAATCACCGACGTGCTTGGGGATAGTCAGACCTACTGCTCAGGAACCACAGACACAGTCTGCTCTCCCGATAAACGTGATGTGTTCAAGACACAGTACCAATGCATGCACAGAAGGAATGAGTCTTCCCAGAAATGCCAGGCTTGTTAAATATGCCTAAAAATGAAAACACTTGGTGTCTGGAAAAAAATATTGCAAGATAAGCCAGCAGTGCATGAAAAGTCCGCACAGGCAAGAAGAAAAACTCGTTACTTCGAACAAAAGCAGGGAATGCCATTGGACAGGTGGAAGGATTGGAGTTTCAGTTGCCAATTTCCCTCCAAGGTGCCGGTGCAGTTTGAACCTGTTACTCACTAAACAGAAATGTAATAATCAACAGTCAAACAGGCTGCGCTTCCCTTGCAACTGCGCTCCATAAATCAGAGCTCAGGTGTGGTCCTTCGGCAACAGAGATAAATAAGTGATTGAATGTCAGCGGAACAAAACAAGCGATGGAAAGGGCTAAACATTATACACTGAGTTGCTGGGGAATTAAATTAGCTTAATTGACCATGGGCGGATAAAATTTCTCTCGTTACCTGACAGTTGTGTTACATTTGCCATCTAAGGGCTTAATGCAGATTTAGCTCTCTGCTGTACACATGCTCGGTGCCTGGGAGGAGTTGGTGCACTGCTGAGCCAGAGTTCTGCAGTTATAAACAGGAAGAAATATAATTTGGCTTTTACTGTAAAATTTGTGTCCCACAGCTTTCGCCCCATCGGAATCCAACATTTGTTTCTGACACAGAGAGGAGCTGCAACGTTACTGGAAGAAGGACAGAAGTTGCTTCTTTTTGGAGGTGGCCTCTCTCCAGTTTTGCTCCGGTTCAGGCTTTGTGCCTTGCAACAGCAATTTACTGAACTCCGAGCCGGTTGTAACTACGAAAGTAGAATTTCTGACTGATTGATCAGCTTTCCCGCAAATGTACCTAACAACATGTCAATCACCTTTAATCATGGAGATTGTAGTTTGTCCCACGTGCTGCACCTTTTATAGCTGCCTTCTGCAAGTGAAGGTGCATGTACTCCACAGCCTTGGGCACAAAAATAAAGGGGTACGTATCCATACGATTTTGGAGGAGCTTGTCTGAGCAGTGTACAGGGCAGTACTGGAGTCCTGGTGATAAATAATACAAGCCAAACCCTTATTCACGGCAGGCAAATCATATTTTCCACTATATCTCTCTACTACCGGAGTGCTGCTGTGCTTGACACCTGTCCAATTGGTTTGGGTGCTAAAGGAGGCCACTGATTGTGAATTTAAACTAATTCCCCGTGTCCTGCTCTTCACGGTGTGCACACAGAGAACACACAGAAAGTGAAGCTACCTGTAACTGGAAGAAAATGTATTGACCGAGTGAAAATTTCTTTCAAGCTTAAATGAGCAGCACATCAGAGAGACATTTTCTCTGGAGCTAGAGAGTCACTGACTGCTGTCCACAGCTGTTCTGATCTGCTCCACCTCTTCGAAGGCTGTTTACAAACACATTATTTTAAGCAGCCAACAACCGCTATTCACCAAGTCACACTAAATCTGTTTGCCTGGTCAAAAGTATAGTACTAGGGATGCCAAGAGGACAGCCCTTTCCAGATAGTCATGTCCACTGCATAATCCCAGAACTTTGAGCACACGTGGGGTCTTTAGTGCACAAATCAGCTTTTTATCAAGGCTTTGCTGACTGTCTTCCTTGGAAGAGATGGCTAATGATAGAGATCTCTGCTGGTCTCACCTATACAGACAACAGTCACATTGGAAGAAATTGTGTCTGGTACATCTGTGGATACTGCACAGTTTTTAAGGTAATTTTTGGTAAAATAATACAACTCGCAAGTACATATTAGAAATTACTGTTGTCTTAGTTGGTGGTTGGTTCTTAAGTGATCTTCCTTTTTTCCTGGACCCATTGCTAGTGTCTGAGTTATTGTTACCTTCCCAAATCCTTGCCTCAGGCCTTTTAAAAATTCATGTTTCTATATCAGTGACTAGGTGTTGGATTATCTCTTTTCGGCTGTAAAATTTCATAAATGGGAATGTAAAAAAAAGGAAACCTAGCAGTAAAGCTCTTTTACCTCCGCCAGTGGAAGATGTGCTTTAAACAATTGTGTATACGAAATGAAAACAGCACAAAGCTCTTCTACAACCTGTTAAAATTAGAGTTTTAATTTTAATCACAACAGATCTTGAGGAGGAGGGGAAATGAGCATCATTAAAACACCACTGGACTGTAAACTCTGAAATTAACTCTGGTTAATTTTTCACAGAGTTTGCATAAATTGTTGTTATATAAAGATCTACCTGTACATTGGTGCACATTCACAAAACATCTAGAAGAGGAAGAGATTTCATTAGCTGTACAAAAATTTCATATGAGCATGCATAGGGATTTTAGCCATAAGCAGAGGAACAAAGGATAGACTTGGTAGCTCTATCAGCTGACAGATCAGCTGGAGCATGCACAGGGCAATTCTGGACCAGAAAGACATGCTGTTGCACTATTTTTACTTGTCTTCAGGAAAATTGATATCTCCTGAGAACGGTACTGGTTGTGTGAGTGAGGGAAAAATCCCAATGATTTGGCTTCTTGGAGAGAAAAGAAGATGTGTTCTTACTTACTCCAGTCTGCTTTTCAATAGTTAGGGATAGCAATTCTACTAACTTTTTCAGCTATTTTTAAAAAGCTTATGTGGAAAACATGTGAACAGTTATCAAGTCATTTGTCTATTGCAACAGAAGATTAGGAATGGTTTGATCTTCACTCACATAAAGGCAATGCCTTTACTCATAAAATCTTTCCCTTGAACATGCAGGAGTTCCTAACCTGGGGCTGGATCGCACTCCTTCTCCTCCCCTGTTAAATCCCAGGAGAGATTTTCCTTGTGGACTTTCCCATACATCATCCAGGTGAGAAGGCAGGAGTTCCCCCACCACTACAGTTTTTTCTTCCCTCATGGACTGAACTGTGGTTTGCAAGCTCTAGGGACCCCCTGGGATCCCAAAAGGCCTGGTTGATCCCATGGGAAGCTTTTCTCTCCAGATCACCTCCAGCATCCTGCTACTGCTGCATTTTCTGAACCCTCTGGAGCTGATAGCCTAAAGCTGGTCCCTAGACCAGCTGTGGGTTTCTCTTTCCAGCTTGGAGATGGAAAGACAATCCAAACACCTATGTAGTAAGGTCAAAAGCAGACCCCCTCTTGGGAATTCCTTCTGGGAATTTTTCAGGAATACCAAAAACCTAAACACTTGTAACACATAAGCAATATAACCCCACAGCAAAACAAATTCTGTATAGGGATTTATAAATGTAGATTTTGGAATTCTTTTGTATTTTTTGGCTGCTTTCAAGGACATCATTCAACAATATGTAACGATGTCAATAACTTGACTCAATTTATTATGTTTTCAATTACTGAAATTCAGTGGCCAAACCTTGGAGAGTCAGATTAACACAATTAGATATTTATTAGTGTTGGAATTTTAATTAATAGGGCTCTGTTTCTGTTATTGGAATATTTAAATGGAACAATGTTTTCCCTTTTTGATAGTATGTACCTTGGTATCTCCACTTCCTAAATAGGGACACATCAAAGATTTTATACTACGCTAAAATAGTCTGAATTATATTAACGTACAGTGCTCCTATGTGCCTGCTTTTCTACTATTTTCCGAATATGGAACTTATTTTCATCTCTGAGTATCTTAAAGGACTTAGCACCCCTTCTTTTTTAGTAATCTTCCTTGCGTTTGCTATGCACTATGTTCCTCCTAATAAAACAAAATATTCAGACTCCCATTTTACAAGCTTTTAAAAGAACACCAGACTCCAGTGACTTGGTAAAATGTCTTTTCTACCAAAGCTTAAAAAAAAAAAAGAGCAGATAACTTGGGAATGTGTGGCATTCTTATTTGCCTTGAAAGCCTTTGATTTGACAGTATTTGCAACCACATTTTGTACGCAGTTGTTCAAGAACAGCAGTAACTGGGCTTGCTTATCTTGGGCTATGGAGCTCCTCAGTGGGAATAACTCTCTTCACATACATTCTAAGACATTTCTTTAGCAAAAAGTACCTTTACGCTTATTCTCATATTGCACTCAGAAAGCTAAGTAACTCCAGCAGTCACAGTGTGGGGAATGGTGTATTTTTAATTAAATGTTAATGTTTTCATTGTGTTTGTTTGTGAGAAAGATATTTAATTTGGCCTGAAAGGAGAACATTCTGTCAGTATAACATTATTACTTGCAACATCAGAGTTTCATTCTTTTACTACAAATTCATTTAAGTCTAATCTCCTTATATCTTTGCAAGTCTTTAAAATGACCTTGGACAATTCCGAACCAGGGCCCTACAATGCTTCAAATTAACTGCAAATACAATATCAAACAAAAAGAGACACAGCAGAGGGCTAGCCAGAAAATTCTACAGAATCTAATGACTACATGACACTGAAAGTACATCTCTCATCTTCAAAAATCTGTTTAAGCCATTTCTAAAATCTTTGTTCTATGAGTGTTTGATTTCTACAAATTAAAATGAGTAATTTCAAAATATCGAGTTGATTATTTTTCACAGCACGACCTCCTCAAGTCCTGCATTTCTTAAGGCAGTAAAAATAAAAAGATTGAGCTTAGCTGATTATAATTATTTTGTTTATTCTGCATGTAGAAACCCCACACAGTCAAATAAGCTTTATTTTTATAACAAAAATTGGCGAGGGGGTTCGAGTGAAGGAAATGTTTTTTCTAGGCATCAGCAGAAATAACAGACACAGAAACAGCTTAAATATCAGTGGTGGATCATAAGACCCTTCTCATGTCAGTCTGCCCAGCTGAAGTATATGATAACAGCTTGTTAGTCTACAGGTTTTTATTGAGATGCCTATTGAGTAAAACATAACTCATGCTGCTGTTCACCCTTAAAACAGGAAATAATATACCCATTTAACTTAATCACAATTTATATTACATGTGCATATTTCTAAACAAGTGCTGTAGATGGAGAGTTTGGTAGCAATAATATTTATGAATTACACTTTTAGTTAGCAAAGGAAAATGTGTGACCTCTTACATTTTGTTTGACATTTGAATTTGGTATCCCGTATATGTGACATGGGTGATGGATGCTTATTAACACAGGGTATAAACAGGAAATGCTTCTAAGCTGACCATTTATTAGCGCAGTATGTGTTCAAACTAAAATTTGAATTTCAGTTGCAGTGGTGTTCTCTGATGACTGCAGAGCTGAAATAAAAGGCAGGTTTCTATTTTTTTTTTTTTCCTTGCTTCCCTGTACAGAACGGACATATTTAACAGAGTATAATTTTTATATCTATATCAATCTTCCATATGGAGCCTGAGTAAGTACATGAACACAAAGGCTGTCCTATGATTTGTATAAAAATAGAGTCACAGGAAGTGTGTCCCGTGAAAGGATTTTGTAGAGCTCCTAGTGAATTTTCCTGGGTTAAATAAATAAATATATGTGCCCACATTCCCCTTCGCCTCCTGACGTATGCAACGAGCCATTTCCCCTTTTACTTCACTCCTGCAGAAATGCAGGGAAGAAGTATCAGTGACTTCACCAGCGCTTTGACAGTCGATCCACTTTTGATCTATCCTTTGCGGGATCGGAGACATAATGATTTCTCCTTCATACTTAATTGCTTTAAAAAATACTAAACCCTTAAATTCTTGACAAACATCTGAAAAGCTTTTCAGTGAAAGCTTCAACACTTCATCTAATGAAAACAGAAGTGAAAAACTCCCTGTATTTACAAGGATTTTTCCAGCAGAGAACAAGAATATAGTTTTTCTAAAAGGCAACCCCTCCTCTCCCATTTTCCTGATGATTTACTGGGGAAAATATAGAATAATACAGGAAATCTGTTACCCTTTATCACTTTTAAAGCCAGCCAGCAGGAGAGAGAACATGAATCTGTTTTTCCTAAGCACAGTCTTAATATTCCAAATATCCAAATTTTTGGATAAAAATTATTTGTTTAGCAAAAGAGCTGTGATGAACTGGTAAAATATCTCGAAGCGAAGATTTTATTTTAAATACCTCTCTCCAAAGGGTTCTACTGTGTTGTACAGTGTAAGTCAAGGAATTATTCTCTATTTAAAAAGTCAGCAGAGGACCTCCACCAAGTATGTAAGTAGCAGGTATAAGACCATCTTGACTGTTACCTTATTATTAAATACCTTCATTAAATATACAGCTTTCCACATTTCAGGACCCAAACACAGGAAGGTTAGCAACCTGGAAATTGAAACTGGCAGATCTTTAATCTAACATTCTGCTTTTTGGTGGAAAAAAGTAACGTCTTTATAGATGAGAGTCAAAGGTTAAATTTAGTTTGTATCGTATTACAAAAATATGCTTTTGGTGAGGTTAGATTCTCATGCTCAGAGCAATTCGAACTGTAATGAAAGCAAACATTGAAAGAGATAATCCCATTAAAGATGAACTATTCACTTTAACCTCAAATATTTGGTAACTAAAATAAAACCATCCTAGTAGGAGGATGAAGTTCAGCTCTTAAGGGAAACTGGAACTCAGTATTATACCTCAGATTGCACAAGGAAAAAAATAGCACTCCAGTTTCTCAAAGAAAACCTTATTTTGGGGGAACAAATTAATTCATGTTCTCCTCTTGAGGTCTACACAAAACAGTGGTGACCCTTTTCATAATGTGTGCTTGTAGACTGCAGGGTAAATCACGCTTTTCTCCAAACAGCAGCTCTTCCAGAAACAGTGAAGCCCTGCCGTAGAGCGGGAAGTCAGGAGCAGAGGGATGAATGTCTGCAGCTGCGAGCTGGCTCAGACTCACGCAGGACATCCCATAGCCAAGGTCTGTGCCCACTCTTCCTCTTTGCCTTCCAACACCAGCAATATTGGGATGGCATTCTTTCACGTCAGTCCCCTCCATCATGCATCTGGTTTCTGAAGGGGAACTAATTCTGTTAAAAACCTCAAGTCTGAGCTCAGAATAAAACCTCAAACGAACCTGATTTCAGATATCCCACTCTGTCCCTGTGCCACCGCAGCCTGGCACAAAGAGGGAGTGAAGTGGGACTGCTTATAGGTGCCAGTCAAGGTACTGAGTGTGGTGTGGACGTCCTGGCAGTTTAAAAAATATTCACTTTTCTGAACAAAAATGGGAGCAAGAAATATTTTTAAAGCCCCATTTCTAAAGAATTAAGCTCCTTCATATAATATGACAAAGCTTTTGGCTTTCAAGAAATACAAGAAAGTGTGTTTAATCCCTGAACTCCTGATACCCCAGTGAAAACTCACCTCTAAATGCAGCCACAGCCAGAGTCTTTCTTCATTCCCAGAGGCCTGGGTGCTGATTTAAAGAATCTGGGAAGACTCTCATATTCTTCGCTTTTGCAACTTAAAATAGACTGAAGAGATGTTTTAAAAAACCTAAAAAAAAAAAAGAAGAAAAAGAAAAAAAGAAAAAACCAACCATAGACTGATATTTATTTTTTATGCCAAGTTTCAGCTTGGAGAAAATTTTATGGCTGAGATCTAATCCACCCCAAACCCTGGTTTATAACAGAAATGCTGACACAATGATAACTATAGCGTTACGAATGCTGGCGCTATGATATTTATTGCTCCCTAGTGCCATCAGGGGTTAATCCTTATTAAATGCATTCATTTTCTGGCCTTGTGGAGATCATTTAGTGATCCGGCAGAGTGTGGGTCCCTGGTAGCGTCAGTGGAAGATATCACGCAAGACATAGTAAGAGAGGAGTCTTTAAGGGGGGCTACTGTAGGTGTTTCTGAGGATTAAGTGGCCCTCTCTGGGGGCTTGCGTTCAGATCCAGAGTCTATAAGAAGCGTCTTTGCTGCAACAGAACAGCCCACCCTGAGAACTTTGTTCTTCTTTTCAGCTTCAAGGAAGAGTATGAAAGGAAACATGACATTGGCATGTATTTCCATGATCAGCATTGGAAGTGATCCCACAGATCAGGAATTATCAATCTCTCTCACACCTGGATATCCAAGATCCACTTCTACATTGTACTGTCCTGCTCAGTAGTGTAGGAAGAGTGGAGGAATTACAAGATCCCTGCTAAATATCTACCAGGTGATCCTTCTATTATTTACCAGAGAAAGTGAAGTTCACAGTTTAGTTGCATTCAGAAGTTTTTCACATCCTGTGCACATAAACATATATTTTAGCAACACTAGGAACTGAAATCTCACTAACTTTTCTCCATAAAGCTATAAGGCGTGATGGATTTTTTCCCCGCGATTTGCACAGACACGGTGCTTGCTGTATCAACAGGATAAACCAGACAAACTTGAAGGGAAGTTTTCAGATTTGGTTTAGGAAAGTGTAGGATACAGTGCTCATTTTAGCATTTCTTTCTTGCTCTGG